>NW_003548541.1:6728-8756 GCF_000090795.2 Amphimedon queenslandica | reverse complement strand
ATCTCATAGGGAGATCTTTTATTATTCAAACGGATCATAGAGCTCTTCAATGGCTACACAAGTTTAAAGAGAAGAATGCAAGATTGACTAGATGGAGTTTGATTCTGCAACCATATAATTTCACTATACAACATCGGAAAGGGGTAGCAAATGCAAATGCAGATGCACTTTCTAGATTGGAGAGGAAGAGCACTTCGTGCCAGAGGGGAAGGGAGGAAATGTAAGAAGTTGTTTCTAGATGGATCCGGAACTCTCTGTGTACTATTGTAATTATATATTATGTGTTTATTCAAGTATATTCTAGAACAATCATGTAAAGTATTCTTGTATGTTATAGAACCTTCTGGACATTTATAATATCTATATAAGTGTGTTGTTAGTTAGTTGTGAGTTTCGTGTTGATTAAGAATAAAGTTTGGTTAACAGATAGTTGGAGCGTCTGTTACAACAGGTGAATGGGAAGAAGAACGAGAGGGAAGGATAAGAACAATCGGAGATGCTTCTTCCATGCTTGAGATCCTAAGTGAATGCTGGATGATGCTGGTCACCCACGCATGCGCACAACTGAACTGCATGGGCGTACAAGTGGGTTGCTACATTTGCATACTGCCCACGCCATGCAGTGGGCATGTGGGCGGTCACCCAAGCAAGGATGGCCCTTGCTGATTAACTTCATTTAAACCATTGCTCTAAATGACAATAAAATGACGAAGAAATTTCAGTCGAAAATTTTTAAGCAACCAAAATTTGTGACCTAATTCATCAATGAAAGACTAAGGTATGGCCTGATAAGTAGGTATCTTCTTGCAGCTCTAACCTTGCTCTATCCACTGGTGCTTGCTGTACTTCAATCAGTTGCTTCACTACTGAGTTATAAAATAAAATGGTCCACCATGTGACAAAAGTAGCCATTTAATGTTTCCGTTTATTATCCGTAAATTGGTCATGCTGCATCTCCAGTACTATCCGTATACTAGTAATGTCGGGGAACAGCCAGGTCAAGGATCTCTTATCTCAAGAATTGTAAACACTACTATAGCGGCCTTGTTACCAGTAGGTAAAGGACAAGGTATATGCAAGAGAAGCTAAATTTTCAGACTTTAAAAATTTTTGTACACTATGAGAAGATGAAAATATTTCCACTTGAATTTTTCTGAAACGAAAAATTTTTGTATAAAAAAAGGCAAATTACGGTATTAATTTTGTATGTATGGTTTTATAATTGTAATAACTGCACAGATTGATTAATTTTCCAAAAAATAATCATAAGTATGTTATCTTTTATTCTTCTAAAATTTTTAGTTAGTCCATGAAAATGTAGAATTAGACTTGTAATACCTTAATGATTATGTAAACTGTACATGTACTGTATGAGGAACAGAGTTTTAATAGCTAGTAATAACACACTTAACATTATTTATCGTCTTATTTTTATAGTCAGGATATACTGCTCTAGTTGCAGCAACAAGAGAAGGACATGATGAGATTGTAAAGTTATTAAGTAAAGAAGCTGATCAAAATACTTCAGTTCATGTGAGTCAGTATTATAGCAGTCACATCTACTGTACCATTTTACCACTCCCACTTGTAAAATCTACATAGGAAATATGACCCAATAAGAGCTTAGTAGTACATGTAGTAATAATCATGTTAAAATTAGTTAGCTCCACTTCAATACAGTACCATACAGCTGGAATTATTAGCAGGAAAAGTGTGGATGTGATAATTAAAGTAAAATCTGTTGTTTTAGTTAATTGTGACCACATGCAGCCACTAGAATTATTGCCAATATAAAATTTGTCAGTTGTAAATTTTTAGCAAATTTCCAAATTTAACTCCCATCAATATTTCTGACTGTACGGTATTTAACTTACTGCATGATTCATTGTAGAATAAGGAGTTATATGAAGCTGCTGAAAGAGGTGATGCTACTGGTGTCCAGTCTGCACTGTCTCAAGGAGCTAATGTAAACTATGAGAATCCTGAAGAGGTAACTACTGCAGTATATGCATACATGTACATGTACAG
>NW_003548541.1:0-2784 GCF_000090795.2 Amphimedon queenslandica | reverse complement strand
CAGTTTTACATGGTAGTACAGTACTTTATGTTTTTGTAATAGACTGACATGTACAAACATTGTCTTGTGTTTCTTGTAGGGTGGAGCTACTTCTCTTCATGTTGCTGCAAGAGGAGGATATCATGATGTTGTACAAATTTTATTGTCTGCAGGAGCTAAAATTCGCCTTAGAGACACAGTGAGTATACTGGAATCTATTCCTTTTAACAAAATTGTTATCAGTTATGAAGTGTCATTCTAATCTAATGATATCAAGTGTGTGTTGCATATGTTTTACTAAAAGAACACTGGTACGTGTAACTTCTGGACTTACAATGCACATGTAATTGACACATTTATGTTTTATATTCACATATTTAATAGTTTTCTCTTTAGAAATTTAGTGTACAAAACTTAATGACAGAAGATAGTGAAATGTATATACTGTTTTTAGATACATGTGATACATGCAGTATAATAATACTGATAAACGCAACATAAAAAGTACATTCATGTACATGTAGCAATTAATGATAGCACTAAAACTAATAATACATTTAATAACTAGGAATATTAATGACAAACCACTATCTATACTTATTTATGTACACAACAGTGTAGGTGATGTACATGTAGTGTAGATGTAAATGTTTGAAGCATAGCAAAAGAATTTGAAATGTACAGGTACAAAGTACATGTATCTAGATGTTCATGCATGAGAATGGGTACAAGGTAGAAGCTTCTCGACCCTTTTACATTATTTATTTCCCACTCAAGCTATACTTCAAAGGGACCGCCAGTGCAATAAATCAGATACAGTGCACTGAGTGCATGTAAATCCCTTTGATGTTTGGTACAGTGCACTGTGGTTTTCACACATTATTGACCTTTGACTTTTTGAATAATAATACTATTGACAATTTGACACAAAATTAAATTTTTAAGCAAATAAATTATAATTATAGTCCCATTGACTATTGAGAGCAGAGTTTTCCGGCATTTTATAGATAGATAGGTCTTCTAAAGCCTCTTTCGATACAGCAACAAAACGCTCGCTGTCCTCACCACATTCCTTCTTTCTTCTTAAATGCTCGCTGTCCTCTCCACCTTCCTTCTTTCTTCTTTTTAATGAAAGTGACACTTTCCTCTTTTTGGGCGGATTGCAGTCGCTCCTGTCAGCCATCTCTAAGCTCTCTGTCAACTTGTCACTTGTCAGGTACTTGCCACATGTAAAATTGCTTTACGCATGCGCAGTGCGTGTACCATATAGCTTCAATTGGAAATAAATTTGTTATTACACCCATGCTCGTGCAATATCTGATTTACAAGCACCGAGCCTGAGGGCCTATGGCCCTCGGGCTCGGTGCTTGTAAATCGGATATTGCACTCGCAGGGGTGTAATAACATATACGTATAGTACTCTCACTGTTAGCCGTATCAGTTGCATATTGACAAAAATAATTTTAGTTCACACATACTACATGTGTATACCAAGATTTTAGAATGAAAAGCTAATTAACTGTTTCACAAAGCTTTTGTGAACCACTTCCATACTGCTTACTGTACGTTACATTTACATGATGTACTGTATGCACTCATGTACACTCATGTACATGTAGCTACAAATTCTTGTTCATTCATGTATGATTCTAAAAATTAATGTTACGTCTTGCATGATGTTCTATCCTTTAACTACTGTAACTGTTCTCACATAGTCAGACCCCTATTCTCTGTGACACTGAAACAGTGTCTGGCCAGGTATACACAAGGCTACCCTAGCTTAGTTGTTTTGTCTAAACTACAATGTGCAAGAACCACATACTACACATATTTATCTTTTTTAGGGAAACAATTGCAACATTAGAAACTTCATGTAATGTATCATTATCTTGTTTTACTATAGAGAGGAGATACTGCTCTTATTGAAGCAGCAAGAGGAGGAAACTGTGATGTTGTAGAATTACTTCTGAAGAAAGGAGCTGATCCTTCACATTTAAACTATGTAAGTTATTTGTAGGCAATGTAATAGTGTACACATGTGTAATTAGAATTTTATGTATTAGTTTCCTTAGAAGTACTAGAGTAGTACTACCTGCATGTACATGTGCGGTGTATAAGTACAAGCCAAGAACTACTGTATTCAAAGGCTGTAAATTTCATGGATTTCACAATATTTGAAAGATTTGTTTTGTGAAAATCAAATTATTATTATGGTACAAGATGACATAAATTATTAATTTTGCAAATTTTATAGCCCTCAAAAATTTTGTGCTTTATGGTATACTGCTTATTATATGTTTAATGAGTATAAAGCACATTCAAGTACTTCTTGCCTTATATACATGTACATGTAAACACAAGCACTCAAGTCCTTGGTGGATGTTCTGTGCTATCACAGCAAATTGCATGGACCTTGCAAACCAATTCATAAATCAATCTATGAACTTGAAAGGTGACTGTCTAACTTAAGTGTGTCTTGTATTGTGTGGTTACATTAAACAAACAGCCCACCTACATGTACAACTGCAGTCTGCCAGCTTGTAAGGTCTATGCAAATAGCTGTACTCAAGTACCCAGCCTTGTACATGTAGTTGTGCATGTACATACATATATTTACATTCATTTTCACTAAAATTGTCAATCAGAATTATAATTTTATTTTTTTGGGAGGAAACCAATCTGTCATAATCTTGTTATTATAGCATGGAAATACGGCTCTTATTGCAGCAGCAGAGAGAGGACATTATGACACTGTACAGCTGCTATTAAAGAATGGAGCTAACCAAAGCACTCGAAATATTGTGA
>NW_003548540.1:6559-8765 GCF_000090795.2 Amphimedon queenslandica | reverse complement strand
GATGCTATCAAGCAAGGATGGTTGCTGAAGAAAGGCAGTGGCTCAGGAACACTGGGAAGGTATTAATAACTATTAATAACCATTAATAACTATTAATAGCTAATATTAATAACTATTGTTGATATTCTCTTTTTTTTAGACGTAATTGGAAGAAGAGATATTTTGTGCTTCGTGGGAAGACTATAACTTATTACGGAGAGGATGATCTTGAAAGTGCCAAACCACTTGGAGTCATTGAACTCAGTGAAGTCAGGTATTCCGACCAATCAGATTCACCCAGTCACATGTTGTGTCCTTTAGTGGTATACTAGAAGAGGGCGGGTCAAGGGAGCACTCGTTTGGTTTGGTCACTCCCTCAAGAACCTACCACCTGACGGCTGACACTGATGTGGATAGACGGTACAGCAACACTAATATCTAATTAATTAATTAATTAACATTTAGTGAGTGGGTGGAGTTTATAAGACGAGTGAGAGGTATGCCGGAAGAGAAGGTGAAGTCCCTCCTCACTCACGAGGTTGATCCTCGTAATGCCGAGGGAACTATTGATCTTGATTCCATTGATTCCGTCACAGCTGCCGATCAAGAAAAAAGGTGTGGCTTTATTGTGCTGCCATGCTCATTCATAAATACATTCTTAGGCCTAATTCTTTTGCTGTGATAACTGTTGGGCGTGTCTTTAATCTTGTAGCTGAGAGCCCAGCTGCTATGCATCAGTGGATTGGAGGTATACATATACATGTATTTCTTAAAATTATTGTCTGCCATTTTCTATTCTATTTTAGCTCTTTCTCCAAAGAAGTACACACTAGGTGACATTGACATTCTTACCAGCTGCCAACACAAAGGTACGACATGTCACGTGACAGTCACATGACCTGTAATATGGTCTTTAGGTTGGTTGGTGAAAGAGGGTAAGATTAGACGCCGAAGGTTCTTTGTCCTAACGGAGACCAATCAGATCCAGTACTTCAGGACGGAGGACACCAGGCAGCCGGTGGCTGGGAGCATTCCATTAAACTGCTTGTGTGCTGTTGATCTTTATGATGATGATGAAGTCAAGGAAACAGGTTTGACTGGTTTTATGAACTTGTTTTGAGAGTTTTTCCTTTTAGGATTGTACACGTTTCGGCTTCACAGTAGAAAGACGACTTATTATTTGACAGCTAAAACTGCTGACGAGGCACAAGAATGGATTGTTTCGATACAATATGTAAGTCAATTTAAACCACATCAGATGTACTGTACATGTAGTTTTCTAGTTTGTTATGTTGTATTTCAAGTTTGAGCTGATTCTGATCACATTTAGATTTTTTATGAATTTTTAAACTTGCTCTAAAATTGGGTCAAAGTCCCTGTACTATTAGTAACGCGGTAGCGTTACTAAGTAGGATTCACCCCCAAACAAAATGGCTGCCATGACTTTTGCAGCCTTGCTATACCTGGAAAACGAGCTCCTATGCTTACCAGACTTTATAGAGGACCTTATCTTGACCAGAGGACTCCAATGGTACAACTAGCATGGCTCTATACCTTGTCTAAGCGAAAAGTCAAAAATCGGCGAACCGGCCGTTTTGTTCAGCCACCTTTTTTCATCTTCATCATCATCTTCTTCATCATCAAGTCCTGTCAATCCAGTTGTCGGTGTGTATCTCAGTATCAGTTGGTGCTACAAGAATAATTCTTACACCAATCTATTCCAACAGTCTATGCGCAGGTCCATGTCCCATCAGATCATTCTTCAAGTAAGGAAAAAGTGATACTGTGACTGCTGGATCGAGCCATCTTAGCTACATGCCGCCATTTTGTTAATTAAAGAAGCTTGCCATGTGCTCCAAAATTTGGGTGTGGTCGCGCATGCTCAGATCTGCAGCTCTGGAAGAAGCAAGTTATTTTACCAAGGATCAACTTACTGCAATACTTTAGTGGAGGTTTCCAGCTAAAAGAAGGTATTGATTTTACATGTTACTGTTTTATCAAGTGTGTTATTTTATTTTATTAAAAAAAACAAACAATTAATTAATGTTATGACTTATGATATGCAATGATAGTATGAACTTGACAACAGCCTGGAAGAACAGGAAGTCAGGAATAGCAGGGAAGATGGACACTCTTAGCTCACAGATTCTTGAACAAGGACTTGTGTCAAGACTAGTATTAGTTTCACTTGTCATCTGTATAGTTGATATTCCTTCACTTCAGCATG
>NW_003548540.1:0-3062 GCF_000090795.2 Amphimedon queenslandica | reverse complement strand
CATCAGGTTTTCTGTCAACTAGTGAAGCAGACATTCATCATAAATGAAGCTGAGGTTGATAAACCCGGAGTCCTCTCTTGTTGGCAGGTTAGTCCATCACATGATGGTCACATGACTTGTGTTCTCATCCAATAGACGCTGGCCTGCATGTGCTGCACTTTTGTACCCGAGAGGGCAATCAAGCGCTACCTCACCATGCACCTGAAGAAGTAGGTTTGACCTTTGACCTCTGACCTTTGACCTCTCCTTGTAGAACAATTGAAAGGTTTCCAGACACTGAAATGGGTCGATTTGCTACTTTCTGTGACATGAATCTGAGCAGGACAAGAAAGAGGTGTGTCTATTGGTGATGTCATGATGACATCATTCCTTTTGTTTCTATTTTTAGAGATGTGGTACCTTCGAGAGATGAAATCATTGCCTGCTTGGTAATGAATATTAATTAATTAATGTCCAATTAATTATATTTATTTATATTAGGGTCGTAGAGATCTAAAGGCAGTTGTTTATTGTTATGGGGGTGGAGCTTGTAATATTGAACTAAATACTGCCACTACTGCTGGAGAGGTCTGAAGAAAAAATTAAAATATTAATTTTATTATTTTTTCTACATTTCTTTTGCTTTAGGTTGTTAAGAAGTTAAGTCTCGGCCTACAGATTGGTTCAGGTAACAATAGGTTTGCCCTCTTTGAAGAATATGCTGGAAACTTTCGTGTCATTGACGACAGAGTGGTCCTAGCAGATGTCCTGGCTAAATTTGAAATGTACACGATATTAGTACATGTACATGTATTTTAATAATAATAATTATTATTATTATTTTAATCTTTTTTTATTATTTTTTGTTGTTTATAGTGAGATGAAGGAAATAATGAAAAAAGGACAGAACATGCTCGACAAGAAGAGGCTCTTCTTTAAAATTTTCTGCTACATTCATCCCGAGAGGATCATGTATGACAGCATTGAAGCAACCTTCATGTTTGAACAGGTGAGGGTTAGTCTTCATTCCTGCATCTATAACTGTTAATTATTTGATTATTATTTTTTATTATTTTTTTAGCTTGCTGATGACATTGCTATGAACAGGCTTCCACTGTCTCATGAGGTGATGCTAAAATTGGGAGCTCTTCGTATGCAAGTACTGGACGGAGACCATGAGACTGGGTCCTTCCTGTTAGTAATAGAGAGAGAGGGAATTAAGATATCATTATTATTATTCTTTATTAATAGGAAAGACATTGATGAAGTGTATCCATTACCAGTCATTACTGCTCGTGCCAGGAGTCATCAAGATCAACTTGTGTCGGGCGATCTCCACGAGACGTACTATCAGGTAATGCTTGGATATTGTTGGATATTATTGGATATTATGGATCACAGAAAACCCTAAAAGCAAAGAACATTGGTACGCTAAGTAAAAAGTTCAAATTACCAGAGATTGGAGATAAGGAGAGAGCAGAGGCTGCAGTTCAAGTTGAGATGCAGAAGATAAGGGTGGACACCACGGAGTACTGGAAGAGACTGAGGGTTAGTGTCACATGACTGCATCATGTGATTATCATGTGACTATACAGGGAGTGTCAACATCAATGGCACAACAGAAATACCTTGAAATGATCATGGAAGCACCTGCTTTCGGTTTCAGCTTCTTTGAAGTTGAGGTACGTGTGTCATGTGACTATCATGTGACTTTATTGATATTACATAGTACAACACTCCTGATCAAAGGTTCCCAAAGAACCTTCTCTTTGGCGTTGGTGCCAGAGGTGTCTCGTTTTATCGAAATGGAGAAAGTAGCCCCATGAAGTTTTATCCTTACGAAATGTGAGTGGAGGTTAAGACAGGACTTGATTGACTTGTTTCTTTTACTAGTATAACGAGTTTTGGTGCTCCGGTACAGAACGTGTATCTGTTGGTAGTTGAGGCTCAGAACCCTATTTCAATAGAAACTAATGAGGTTAATTAATGTACAGTGTCTTGCTAGTCTTCCTTAATACCAGTGCATTGCATGTAGCTATCTCCTCCTGTTCATGCTTGGGATGGATATTTGTCTTTATAGCTTCAACTTTCCATTTTATAATAACTATACTGTATCTCTTTTCATTTTTCTTTCTCTTCCTTTCTTTCTCTCTCCATTTCTTTCCTCCAGGTTGTTGAGATAGCAAAGCTAATGAAGGCCTACATCTCATCAATTTCTGTTTAGTGTGTATCAATAATGTAATAGTAAATAATAATGTCAGACTTTGTTTCTTCTCTTCTCCTCATTCTCTCAATCGGTTTTAGTCAGGTCTCCTTAGTAGTTTTCATAATAATAATGATCATTAACTTATTTATTAGTTCAACTGTCACTTCTTTTAAATGAATTACATAATGAGTTGACATGGCTGTTGATTGATTAAATTCTAACGTAGCACTACTGGTTGAACTGATAATGAACACAATAGCACAGAGTAGCATCATAGTGGACTCTGATGAGAATTTCTGTATGAACGAATGCAACACAATTTATTTAATTATATAGAATAACTTGATGTAGATGTGACGACAAACATTTAGAAAATCTACCCTATATAGACTAGAGGCTCATCCATTGATGTGAGCAGCAACACAACAAAAACAACACGCACAATATATAAAGTAACAATAGCAAAAGATTTATTTACCAAATAGCATGACTAGTGGTGATTTACTGAACACAATAGCACAGAGTAGCATCATAGTGGACTCTGATGTGATTTCTTGCTTGTTATAACTACCTTGCAGGCTAATGACATCAAAAATGTAGAAAATTCCCACTCCTTGAATGCTTCTATAATGCCCTTCCTCATTTAAAAAAATTGAAGTGATTTTGACAATCAACACTGACGTGTGCCAGAGCCAAAATTCAATTTTTATTCTGTTTCCATAAAAATTAATGAACACAATAGCTCATAGTGAGCTCTGATGTGATATACTAGTCCCTGATTCTATTAAGGATCCCGACTACTGACATCAGAAATGATGTCTTGCATGTACTTTTGCTGTCCAACTCCTTCCAAAATGTTCATGTGCTTGCAGCAGTA
>NW_003548539.1:7276-8773 GCF_000090795.2 Amphimedon queenslandica | reverse complement strand
ACTAATCCATAATTGTAAGGGACACATAATGTTCTGCGTCCATGAATGGTGCTGACTGTATGCATCACGGAAGACCTATATATAACAATAAGTAGACAGAAAACTCATTATTAATATTAATACTTTTAGATTGTGAGTAAATCTTGGCTAGATAACATAATGAAGAGGAAATACATTGTAAGCATTAGTATGATCTAAAAATTGATGGTCTTCCAATAAGTATAAAAAATAATAAAACAAAGATATACAGCCAGCAAAAAGATGTCTCCAGAACATCTCTATTCTCTGATTATGAACGCTACAGCCAGCAATACACCTTACCCTATCTGGGCCTCTTACAAAAATTATGAAATCAGAGACAACATTCTATCGACCTCTATCACACCTCACACAAGAAGGAACTCTAAAATGCTCAGTGCCATTCATAAAACAATTCAGCATTGTTGACGAACAATTGTTTTTGTGTACTTCTAAAAAAAACTGGCAAGAGTGAAAACCCATCTTTTCCGTCAATACCTGCCTAACCCTGTCTATATGCCAAAGGCTGTTTGGTGTAGGAACAATGCCGCCAAGGAAGTGATCTTTGGCTTTTTGTACACCTCTTGGATCACATCTAGATGAAGCTTCTTTGATTTGTTTGCACTTTATCTTTAAAGACAAAGTGCACAAATAGCCCTCAAAACTTCTTCGCCCACTGAAGAGGTGGTTACAAGTAAAATCTTCAGCTAAGTTGTCAAATTGATCATCAGAAACATTACTATAACCACAAAGTGATTTTAGTCGATACAATTGCATATGCTTGAAATTGTTCTCGGAGAAACCAAAATCATCTTAGCAATTTTTGTATTCATAAAATTAGACTCCTTTGAGAAACAAAATTGATCCTCAGACACAGCTAATTTTGGCCATCCCCTTTCTCTTTGAACATTAACGAAAAGGTTACCTTCATCTTCTTCAATTTTCTCCATAACAATCCTTATACCTCTTAAAAGCTGGAGTACACTTAATCAATGATTTCTTCCTAATTATGGCAGCCAAGACAACTATCACTCCTCAGAAGAGACAAATCTCTGACCGAAAGTTCCAACTGGAGAAGGATGATTGGCTATCTTCCATGACCAGATCTGGAATATGCTCCATCAGTGTTATGGCTAAGTCAAAAATACTTAGCTCATTTCTATGATTGCCACCTTCAGCCATTGCTGTCTTCACTAATTGCTTATTGGTTAAGCCCGCCCCGCCCCATTCAGTGGGTGTAACATGGTCTTGGTGCAAGCATGCACGTGCAGGCTCACTTGCACTTACATCTTGCATGACCATGTGTGTTGTGTGCTGATAGTAGTCTTTTGAATATGGCTGCCCTCATACGTTACATTCATGGCGTCACAAGACGTTACAGAGTTCGAGGAGCTTCAGATAGCCATTATGGCTGTGATCGATTTGTTACCCATACTCTGATGCCTGGTTGCAGAAAGAACTGATGATGATCCGCTGCCA
>NW_003548539.1:0-3823 GCF_000090795.2 Amphimedon queenslandica | reverse complement strand
CTCATGTAACAAAATACTGCAACACAAAAATGAAAGTCTAGATGAGTTTACGTAATTGTCCCTTTTGTATCATATGCTTTGCATTCAATCGGGACGTATATTTTTTAGATGAATAGAAAGAAGGATTTAGTGCACAAAAATTTAGTTGAACCAAAGAATTTGAAGGAATAGGGGGTTTTGAGGGCATAATTTAGACACCTGTTCAATTAGGTCATAAATTGATAAGGCCTTAGCCATAAAAACCATGGTGCCATGTCTTCTTTCTTGTACAAACGAACATTGAGACAAGTATTCAGAACACCTGCCAAAAAATTTTAAAACAATCACTCTTATTAGTATATATTTCACAGAAATCAACTACTATATCAGGATCTTCTGCTGTAAGAATTTCAAGAAGATGCTTATCTCCATCTTCCTCTGCAGTCTTTCATGATGTTGAACTGTCACCAGTCAATGAATGATATATGCTTCTTAAAATATACTGTTTGCTCTCAGGTAAAACACAGCCCATTAAACTATAAAATTCCTGCTTCATTGCCCTAGTGTGTAATATTGGAATTTTTGGTTTTATACTTTCAATTAAACGTAAGTTCTGAGCATCACATGATTCTCTGGAGACATCATCTGGTACTTTCCACACAAAGTGGTAATTTCCTACATTATTTCTGTGCGAATGTGTATAAAAAAAGTTGAAGACAATCCTTATTCTAGTTCTCGAATATATAAATATTTCTGCCTGGATCCTTAGGCCTCCATACACTATGCAACTTGTTGCTGGAAACTTATTGCCAGCCACAAGTTGCTCTTGTGTGACATTAAAAAGTTGCCGTATTACTTGTTGCTTGCAACAAGTTGCCAGATGAGAAAAGCTTTCTATTCTGGCAACATGTTGCTCAAGAAACATCAAAGGTTTCCATAGATACCTATTGGAATGTTAGTGTGTATTAGTGTGACTGGAATAGAAAATGGCTTCCACTACTAGCTCCAGCTGTAGTAAAAATAATTCTAATGCCTCCCATAGTGCAACCATTGCTGCTTCTTGTTCTACCTCTTTGGGGACACATGAAATGATTCTGCAATTGATAAAGTATTTTGAGGCCAATTCCTGCCTTTATAATGTCACTCAAAGGAGTTACCATGACCGAGACAAAAAGAGGAAAGCAATGTCAGAAATTGCCAAAGCATTTGGAATTAAAGGTATACAATAAGTTACATTCTGTAGTATATGATGTATAGTTGTGTACATTTTTGATTTTATAACTTATGTATTAATGTGCCATCATAATTAAGAATACTTTCCCTCAATAGACTTTCTGCTATATATTATATAGATGATGATGTTACCAAAAAAATTAGGAACATTCGGACACAATATATTCGTGAACAGCAAAATGTAACTCAAAGGAAAACTGGTGAAGGTGCAGATGATGTGTATGTGGCAAAGTGGATCTAGTATGAGCTACTAAAGTTTTTAGATGACTTTGTGGTACCTAAAAAGAGCATTTCAAATTTAGAAGTTGTAATTTTCGTAGGTTGTAAAATTACAAGAAATAGTAATTATAGTGATAAAGTTTGCAATTTGAGAACAATATAATAGTGTCAAAGTTTAAATCATGCTGTCTTGCCAACATACTGCTCCTTTGGAATTGAAGTTGTCTGTTAGTTGATTTTGTATTATTTTAGCTAAATTGGAATGATGATTGCTTTCTTGTTGTGTCAGAGATTGCAATACTTGAGCTGTTTCCTGTCGCCATTCACTGGGTATAACATCATGGGTGTATAAGTCTTTTGTATCGAAGCTACCAAGTGAAATATACACTGAGCAAGCTTGAAAACTCCTCAAAAAATTATGTAGATAACAACAAGGTAGGATGATCGTTTCCACTTTTTTTGGCTGGAGTCCAATTGGAGTATTAAACACTCTGAATCGATTAGATAAAATACCAAAAGTGTCCTTGACTCTTCTGCAAGCACAACTCAGACAATAATTAAAGATTTGTCTCTCTTTTATCATTCCAATGTGTGAGTATGGTTTTTGATTATAGGGTTTTAAAGGAAACGCATCATCAGCAACCATGGTATATGGAATTGACACATCACTTTCTGGTAGTGGCTTTGGGCCAGGGACATTTAAATGATTTTCCTTAACTGCTTTGCTGATTTTGGTGTTACAATACACACCTCCATCAGAGACTCTTCCATTACAGCCAATGTCCACTAACATAAATTTGTAATCAGAATCCACTATAGCTAAAAGAACTATACTAAATGTGTTTGTAGTTGAAGAAATAGTTCACTGAATGTAGAGGTGGTCTTATTATTACATGCTTCCCATCCATGGCTCCTAGGTAAATGGGGAAATTCCGTTTTTGAATAAATTTATCTGCTATATCCTCCCATTCAGCTTGTGCATTTGGCATCTATATTCAGCAGAAATAAATTATTATACTGTTAAATAATAATAGATATAATTGACTTGAAATAATTATTTCATTTTTTAATAAATATAAATGGAGACCAAATTGAAGATAGTCAAGACACTAGTACATGTGATAATAAAGAACCATTTTAGATAAAAATTTGCCAATTCATTCTACAAAAGACCTCTCAATGATTGAGGTATAGGTACACCTGTCTAAGAAACAAAAACGTGAAAGTCAGGAAGATATGCTACTGGAAAAAGCATTATCACTGATGACTATTCCTTCCAGTTCAAGTAGCCAAAAGAAAGATGATGATGCTACATTCAGACATTTTATAGCTAACAAGCTGAGAGCCATTAAGGATTCTCAAGCAAAGCAAATAACAAAGTGGAAAATTCAGTTGGCTATCTTTCAAGCTGACGCACCTCCTGCTAGACAACAACCTGTTTTTTGTGACACTGGATGCCATTCATTATCATCCGATCGAATGAGTCCAGTATCTAATGCAGGGTCATCAAACTCTTCATTCATTTTATATGAGCATGTTAATCCTCAAGACTAGTGTAATTTCATTTACACATTATGTACCTTCATGTATTCTTTGAGAACTTTAATAATGGCTGTGCATGTGTCAATAACAATCTTTCCTACGGTTTGGGCTGGGATACGATACAGGTACTGAAGACTGGGAAAGGATTCTCCTATGTACATAAACATATTATAATCTGTATTCAAGTATGAATAAATATGTACTGTACCTGTAGCCAAAAAGCATAATGTAAGTGCTAGTCTCTCAGGTGCCGATATTGCTTGTGCATTTGTGTATCCTGATAAGTTATATAGGGCCTCACTTTACTGAGTAAAACATCACATGTGTCGGGGTCCATACAGAAAAAAATGTTGATAGCTATCCCTGTCACCTTCCCTTAACTCTCGTAAAAGTTAATGATAAGCACCCATATCCTACGTAGTTTTAACCCAATCTCTAACCCACATAGTCCTTTTCCGTTGTCTTCTACGTCTTTTTTAAGGATTATAGCAATGACAACTGCACTGGCAGCAACTGTACAAGTAAGCTCTTCATCAGCCATTTTTTATTTTTATTAGAATAAAACTTTAATAAACTAGTTGCTACAACTTGTTGCTATAGTGTATATTTATTGAATTCAAGGCAACTTGTAACCAGGAACAAGTTGCCTAGTGTATGGAGGCTTTTAGCAACAAAGCGATTCACATAAACAATTTGTTATGGGTCAGAACCAGCTAATGCAGCATCAATATTAAATAAAAGAAGTGACAGATGATGATTTGTTCAAGAATCAAAGAGCATTAGCATCAGAGAAATTTACAACAGGAGCGGTTGAGTGATGGAAAGTCTTCCTTGCCTTATTTTTACAGAT
>NW_003548538.1:6699-8774 GCF_000090795.2 Amphimedon queenslandica | reverse complement strand
CCCCCTTCCCCTCTCTCCTTCCCTCCCTCTGTTGTATCCAAATCGTCTGAGGCCCTTGATCCAATGACAGGTATGCCGGTATCACATGACGCCAGTCAAGAGAGTCTCACCGCCCACACTGAGGACGATGGACGGAGTACACTGGTCGATGGTGAGGACATTGGTCGATACGTTAAGAAGAGGTTAATGTGTGCTGATATACTAGTTAATGATATCAATTATGATACTAGTACATCCTTTGATACTGAGGGACCTTATAGTCCATTAGGATCAATAGGATCACTGTATGACATACTCCAGGATAATGATACTAATTATAAATATAATAATAATGTGTTACAAGATGAGTCCGCCCCTCACTCTGTTAAAGCCCCTCCCACTCAAATATCTCATTTATTATTAGTTCCTACTAGTCCGACCAGTCCTAAGAGACCCAGTCCATTATTACAATCAAGACAATGGAGGGACAATAATGGCGTCCCTCTACCACCACCTGTTAGACCAAAACCACTGAGGAAGAACCAGACCACTTCAACTACTGATATTGGTGTGTCCATTGGTGTATCTAAAGTAGCTGTAACTGATAGTGGAGGAGCTACTGGAGGAGCTGTACCCAGTGCTAAGGATCTATCAAGTTCTGCTCCTCCTCCAGTACCAATTAAAAAACAAGCTACTAAGCCTTCTCCCCTCTCTCCTCCATTATTTCAAGCTGTTAGGTTACAACCATTATCAGTAACAAGTTCCCTTCATCAGTCAAGTAGAGACAGACCCCTCCCTTATGGACCCAGTGTTGCTTCTTCCACTGATAATAAACGTGTTCTTGTTCCTGTCAAGTTCTCATCTCCCAAGAGGTCATCAGGTGATACAGTAAAGACTACAAGAGGAGGTTCCTCCATACAAAACAGAGCAACTCAGAGAATGAATAACTTTACTGGTGAATTCAATACATCACAAGAGAGTGACGTGTAACAATTGAAGTACCTCATGCTCTATTACATGTACACACACACATTATTGTTGATTAATAATCATGTTTGTTAATTTTTATTAAAAATTTTTAATTCATTTTAATGATAAGTAACCAGTTAGTTGTACAATGATTGCTGCCTTACATGTTGCTTTGAAGGGTCAGTGCTTTATGATCAGAATTCAGAAATGGCTCAATCTCTCAACAAAGCACACAACAGGACCTTAAGGGTTGACATGTTATAATTCACATCTCAGCTCTAACAATGTGTCAATGTTGATACTGTATATCTGCTGCTGGGTAGCAGCTGTATGGCATTCATTCACTTCATCATAGCTGACATTAAAAGAAAAAATTATTTTTATAAATCAAAGAGTGAAAGAAGAATACAAATAACAGAACAAAGCAATACATAATAATAATAATAATATACTATATTATTATTATTATAATACTAATTTTTTAATAATAATAATAATTTTTAATAACAATAACAATAATAATAAAAATGGTACAATATTAAGTTAGAATAAAAAGAGAAAAGGAGAGAAAGGGAAAGTCAGAGATGAAAGAGTGAGAGAAAAAAGAGCACAAAATAAATACTGATGGAATGAATAATTGTCAGTACAAATACTAATAATAACGATAGCAACAATTAATAGCAATAAGTATAATGTCTGCATGTATAATGTATTAGAGTATCATGTGTGTATGCATTCAATCAAAACTCAATGTCAATGTATTGTTACTTATATTTTCTACGGGCTCTATCTGATGACAGGAATCCCTCCACATCAGATTTTGTTTTTCCAAGCTCCTTCGGATAATCTTCACAAACTTCAAGTATGTTCCTCCAGGTCACATCATTATCAGACTCTATCCATCTCTCAAAGACTAGTATGAGCTTATCAGAGGCTGACAGTGGACTATGCAGTAAATCATTCACTTCAACACCAAGTGCAATACCAATAGTTGAATAATGGGAAGAAGAACCTTTGAATAACCTATGGAGGTCACCCTTTTGAGGGCTCTTTTCCAACAGGGGTTCTGTGTTAATAAATAAATAATAATAATATTATAATAATACTTTACTTTCATCTGATGACTG
>NW_003548538.1:1753-4521 GCF_000090795.2 Amphimedon queenslandica | reverse complement strand
TCTATATAATATAATGAAATAGTATAATTAATAAACATAGCAGGAACTGTCTTGTGTATACACAAAGAGGTCTATTACATTATTAGATTAGTGTGTGTTACATTAGTGAGTGTATTACCTAACCATTACTGATTGTGTGTATGTACTTATGATTGCTGTACTACAATGGATTCTGTTATGATTGTGAAAAGGTTTCATCAAAACAATAGATGGTTAGGAATATCATTAGCTGCTAATACATGAAATGGAATTATTTATTGGCTGGCAAGCATGAGTGTACCTCACATAAGTGAAACATGTGTTTGGTACATGTACATGTACATGTATGTGTTAATACCTTGTATTCTTCTCTTCTGATATTCATTAATGTCCAGTACTGACTGTACTAGCAAATCACCAGTACTAGATACTAATAATAATAATAATAATAATACTAATAATAATAATAATAATAATAATAATAACAACAATAATAATTTTTAAAATAATAATAATTACTAGTGGGTGTGATAAAAGTGGCCCAGCCCACAAATGAACTAACTATACTTCGTGTTTCAAAATCCAAAAAATGTAAATTTAATTTTAGTAGGTGCATACAATCACACAAAGCCACACCCCTCACTCATTCTTCAATGTAATACCGTATACCGGTTTATTTTTGTGGTAAAATATTTTCGAAAATTTTGTGGTTTGTGATCATTTGCAAAATTTTTCACTGCTAATTTCTGCTCTCCATTGCCACGTGGTGCAGTCTGCAAGCAATTCACAAAAATTAATTCCACAAAATCTTAGAAATGTTAGATTCACGAAAACAGCAACAGTCACCCTGCCCACAAATAATCCAAAATAATTCAAAATCCAAAAAATGGTAAAATTTAATTTTGTGGGAGTGTACAATCACACATAAAGCCACACCCCTCACTCATTCTTTATTGTAATATTATTATTATTACATATTCAATACATATTGTATCTACTAATGTATACATGTACTCACTCATTTCAATAAATCTTGTATCACTGATAAAACCATCTCTCCTTCCTCCAAACTCAATTATCCAGTGAGTGGTCTGTGTCTCATTCCAAACTGAGAGAGAATGATAATATCTATCAGTGACACTGTCTGGTATATTAGTCTATATAATTAAAAATAATGATAAAATATATTATCTGGTTAATAAAAATGATTTCTCTCCTCCTCCTCCTCCTTTCTCCTCCATTGTCAATCACACTCACAAAAATGACAACAAAGGCAAGCTTCATGAGCTCTTTCTTAAAAACTACTCATAGCATAATCTTTCATTTCTTTATCATATGCACATGTCTATACTGACCAGTTGTACTGTATTAAATTGATTATCATTGAGGAGTGACGTACATGTACAGACAGACAGATCACAGTGGTCTCGTACTAGTAGGACTCACTCATGCTCACCACAATTATATTATAATACTTACCAGTTCTTTCCATTCCATTTTGTTTATATTTAACAACCAACAGTCACTGGTACCCCCACCCACCACTAGTAGGTGTGGTCCTGAGCTACAGTTGATCAATACACTGGAATGAGAACGTCTCTCCTCAGGCCATTGTACTGATCCTCCAGGATTAGAAAACTTTTTACATTTCTAAAATAATGAAAATACTTAATTATCATAAACTCCACCCACACACTCTGTTATGAATAATAATACACACATACAATACATTATTAATTAATAATTAATGTAATTATACTAATAATACACTCACCACTGATGTATCAGTAAATTCAAATACATATACATCATTACTGTATCTATCATCACCAGTCTCACCACCAAACAATATAGCAGTGGTATTAGTTATTGATGTTAAAGTGAATTTTTGAATAGGAGGTGGTCTGTCTCCAGTGACAGTTGGCGAAGTCCATTCACCTAAAAATAATATGAACACACACACACTGTGAATTAATCATAATGGACAGATGGTTGTACGTAATTTTTGAAAAATTCTTAGCAAAACTCAAAAATTAATTTTATCATCAAACTAAATTTATAAACCTAATATTATTTTACTGACCAGTTTTTAATCTGTACATATGTACTTCGTTGCAATGTTGACTACCATAAGTATCTTTACTGTACTGGGCACCAGGTTGTGGTGGAGTATTAGAAGATGATACCTTTCCACCAATAACAACAAGATAGTCCTCGTCATTCACTTTTATTGCTATCATGCCAGGGAAGTACTTCATCATAGGACCATGATGAGATGTAGTAGGAGAGAGTTCCTTCCAATTGAAGGTATCAACATTAAAACTGTATAAAATATTATATAATATTTATCAGTAACTATTATGGTTACCTGTATAAACTATTATGATAACAGCCACTATGACCACAAAAGCCTCCAAAGAAGAATATTTCATTTCTAATGACAGCAGCAGCATGTCCACAGACACCAAGTGGAGGGTCACCAGTGGTAGGCTTTTGTACCCACTCACCAGTTGGTAGGTGACAGACCTCCATTACAGAATACATTGATTTCTTCTTCTCATTATTGTGTACTCCAGGGCGACCAGGCTGGTCCCCACCCCACATGTAGAGGTAGTCTCCTACCTGTACTGTAGAGTGCTCGCTCCTCTTCACTGGTTGATAGACTATAGATAACAAGAGGACACAGTAATATAGTGAATAGTTATAATAAGGAGAGGATACAGAGGAGTAAAGTAAGGGAGAGAATAAGAAAGAAAGAGATATAAAGAGAAGAAAATAAAGACACTCAC
>NW_003548538.1:0-1579 GCF_000090795.2 Amphimedon queenslandica | reverse complement strand
TTCCCACAATACCAAGAGGAGGAAGAGAATGGTATACAAAATATTTAATTAACCTAATGAGACACAGTATCTCTCTTATCTCTAGTACACACATCAAGAGCACACTGAATGATTATCATTACAATGATTGATTTCATTTCACTTAGAATTTTAAGCCTAATTAATTAAAATTCTAAGTGAATCGAAATCATGAATCAAATCATTGTAATTTTAATGATTATTTTTCTAATAAATTCCTTTTTCTTATTTTCTCTTTTGTATTATAATGTAAGGTGGTTGTACTCTTGATGTGTGTACTAGAGACAGTCGTGGATAAGAGAAGAGAGAGTGGGTGTGTCTCATTGTTACAATTCACAGTCTCTACTCATCTGGTAATGAGGTCATAGACCATTAGGTTAATTAAATATTTTGTATACCATTCTCAGCCTCTCCTCTTCAGTAAACTATTTATTATCAAAACGTGTACACATGATACACTGTTCTATACACAGCACTGAATCACAGACCACACAATGGAAGATGTAAGATTAGAGAAAGTGGAGATATACATGTACATGAAGATACAAAACAAAAACAACAACAACAACAACAACAACAATAATAATAATATAAAATATAATTAAACTATCAGTTTGGGCTCTCAATGATTAGTGAGTCTATTGATGATGGAATGAGAATGGATTCATTATCGTCTGCTGAAACCACACCCTATCCATTAATGAATAATTAACGGTAATGAATATTAATTACCTCATTATCTTCGTTCCATTCTCTATACAGTCCAATCAGATACTTTGATGATCTAATAAAACAAAATAAACAAATTTATTTGATTTAGTTAATAACTAACGTCACACTATACATGTACATGTACATTATGTTCATTTTAAATTAATTTTCCATGCAGCCCCTATACAACAGTCTTAAGCCTCAAAGCCTGCATGCTTCCATAGCTACAGCACAGTCTTACAACACTTTTGGAACAATCCTGGAGATTGAAATCAGGTCTATCTCTACAACAGTTGTCTCCTAACCACAGAATCAATACAACAGCTGCAACTACCAACCTTCATTAATCATAATTAAGTTACACATGTACATGTAATAAAGAGACTACATTATAGTGGTTTACCTTTTAAGGTGATAAGGATCAAACGGGAAAATGGTTTCTAGTGACGTATTTCCGCTAGTGGGCGTGGTCAAAACAGGTAAATAGCAACGTTTGTTTTCCTCAATGACGGAATAACAATAAACAATCTCATATTTACTAAACAATAACAATATAATTCATGATTAGTGGGAGTGGCTAATTACCTCATTATTGATGCAAATAGCTCAACAACTGAACCAAGACACACCTATCATTAATAACCATTAATAACTATTAATAACTAGTGGTTATTAACTAATAAACTTACTTTTAACGGATTAAGTTTTGATGTTATAATGCGGTCAATGTTCAACTTACACAGAAAAGATAAACCTGAATAATAAGTACAAGTACACATGAATACATGAGAATATAACCAGTCATTAATGTACATGTACATACAATTACATGTACATGTACAGTAAATGA
>NW_003548537.1:6852-8776 GCF_000090795.2 Amphimedon queenslandica | reverse complement strand
AAAACTGCCAATGGCAATGGGCTTTCTTGAATTTCTGCAATAGAACTGCCTATTGATGCTGCAGAACTGCTGGCTGCCAAATCATCAGAAAGCATTTTTAAGAAGCCAATATCCTCTTGCATTGACGCAAGATTCTCATGATCAACTTCAGTCATGTTCATTTGTAGAGCTATAGCTATTTTTTTATCTAATGATTGAACAGTTTCAGATATACTTTCTGAAGGTTTGCTGACTTTTACAGTCTGTGTTTCTGCATCACAAAAAACTAAACACTGCTGTGCTTTGGCCCCTCTGGTGTCATCATCATCAACTAATGATGATATTATTTTTCCAGACCCATTCCTTAACAATGCTTTTATTCCAAGCTTTGAAAGGAACTCACCATTTGATGTCAAATCCCTGATAATGTAAGATAGATCTTCAGGTAAAACTGTGTACGTTATTATGATTGAACCAGGATCAGCATTTGCATAGATCATTCGCCATGCACTTACAAAAGCACTTGCAATGGCACATCTGAATGTGTATAGGGTGCGATTTAGCCAAGAACCATCAACTTCGAATGTAATTGTTGGGAGACCAATGATATTAGCTTGGACTAACTGATTCTTCTCTAGATATGGTTGTATTAGCTCTCTGAGTTTCACTTGTTTTGCAAATGTTTTATAACACTCCACATAAGTGTGTAGTAAATGCTTACTCTTTTCATTTCCTAATGCATTGACAATGTTAGCAAGCAGTTCATAGTTCAAAAAGCCACAGAAATTTTTTGAAATTAGATATTGTAACAAAGTGTGCAGTGATTCCTGCTGATTTATGTCACTAACGTATTCATCCAGTTTACCATCAAACAGAAGGCTAAAATTTGAAAGAGCTGAAGTGAGAATCAGCTTGATATCGTCAATTTCAACATCATGCAATTCGTGCTTCACACCAAGAAGAAAAGAATCAAAATTAGTACGCAAATTTTTAATAAGTGTTAGTAGTTCATCTCTTCTACTCACTTCATCCACTATTTCAGCCACTAAAAGTAAAATGAATAGATTATTGATTATAATGTATCAAGTCCATAGATATTATCTATATATATATACCATGTAATTGAGGTGAAGAAAATTCTCTGTAAGATATTTCTGTTTCTCCTCTCATCTTTTTTGTAAGTCGTTTTAGACCATCCATTTTATCTAAAGCCTCGAGAGCCGTCTCCCACAACGCTGGTGACTCCTCAATCTTGACTTCCAGGCAGCGAAGCAACATCATAGCTACCTCAACGTTAGCAGCTCTTGCCTTCTCTGTGACATCATCTTTGACTTCTGGGGATATTAAATCTCTAGAATAAAGCTCTGCTGCTGTCATAAAGCAAGTGTCTGGATGTGACCCAATAATTCGGCTCAAAGAATGAAAGTGTTGCCTGAAAACGCGAAGATAAGATGCAGCCATTTTAGCCCCACCCTACCGTATCTTATTACTACATTCTAATAAACCACACCTAGGCCTAAAATGAATAAAAATCAAGCATAATAGCTCGCTCTAGCTCTCTTTGTCGTCTAATAAATATGGTTCAGCCATTTCATCACTTCAATCCGACACTCAACACTCCTGCACCAGCTGCAGCAGCTCCATCTCAGAGTGTGCTTCCTCCAAGAAGACAAAGAAGCAATACCATTGGAAATGTCGAAGAACTGTCCAGCAGCAGCAGCAGTGAGAGCAATGTCTCTGGCCGCCGCTCCAAGAGCTGGTATGAAGGATTAGCTGGTAGTTTCATTGATAGTATAAGAGGTAAGAGACTATAAAATAATTTGATTAAGAACTGTGGTTTTCAGTGATGATAATAATTGCATACCTGTAATATGCAATGTATAAACAATATTCCACTTGCTTACATTATCATCATAATTATTAATTTATTGTATTTTCATAATGC
>NW_003548537.1:0-2348 GCF_000090795.2 Amphimedon queenslandica | reverse complement strand
ACTATACTATAATAGATCGTTTTTTACCACTGGAGGATTTATTTCCAAAATGACTAATGATACTAGTAAGTCTGTATGGTAATGCATGTCTTTTCTCTTGAGGAGAGATTTCTTTCTCTGCTATTACAGTCTCTAGTTTCTTACCCATCAATTGCCTAGCATAAAAGAAGGTTTATGCACTAGGCATTGTAATGGAGTCATACCCAAGAACATCTTGTTTATTATTATAAGGAGAGGAGAGTATTGGGTCAGGATTAGAAACGGGTGCTAGATTTAAATGGCGTGGGATTCGAACAGGATCAAGATTCTTGTCGCAACTGCCGCGATCGTTAAGAGAGTACCTCTTAAGAGTAAGTATAAGTACTCTTGGTAAGGCTGATAGCTTTCTTGATAGAGTACAAGATGAGTTAGAACAACTGTGACACTTGTACTCAACAGTTTCACTCTGAAATCATGAAGTAGATAGGAGAACTCAAATTGCACAATTACCTTGAAATAATCTTCTAATAATTCTTGTAGACTATTGCGACTACCAGTTGTACTATATAAAAAAAATCATACATCGTCATCATTGTAATATTTGTGACTAACAAGTGAAGAGAGAGATCTAAGACTTCTTCATATTTATTTACTGTGGAATGACAAACGGTACACTTCAAACTCTGCTCTATACTGCTCTTGAAATTAATCTCAACTGGACAGAGACTGAATACCTATGATAAATACAAAATATTATAACTCAAAAGTGCAAATTAAAAAAAATAATCCTTAAATTTTAAATTATTGTAATTAGAGTTATTGCCAGATCTAAATGAAATTTTAACTGCATTTTATTCTTTGCATTGTACACCTTACATCAAAAATATTCACATTGACCAATGAATATACAATCAAAGTTATTACAGAATAAAGTTGCATTTTGATTGGTCAAATTAGCTCTTGCTATTATTCATGACTCATGTGACCAAGAACTAGCTTTGCTTCTTTCAATTATGGCTACTGGAATAGATAATACAATAAAGAGTAATAGTGAAATTTCCCAGGGGCCAGAAACTGATGCTGCTGCAGGTATTGAAAGCAAGGAACCTCCTTACCCAAGTGACATTGAAGATAGGCCAATAACCTCGCCAAAACTTAAAGATGCTTTTGACTCCCTTTCACAAGAGAAAAAATATAAGATACAAGAATTGCGTGATAAAAAGGAGCCAATCAATATACTAGTCATTGGACCAAATGGTTCAGGGAAATCAACAATTGTAAATACTTTAATGGAAGAAGAAGTGGCAATTGTTGATCAGGGAGCTGAATCAGTTCAATCTGAAACAATAGAAAAAGAAAGGGTGGTCAAGGAAGTACAGATAAAAATATATGATACCATTGGGTTTGGTAACACTAAAGGAAAGAGTGGGGAGCATATAGTACGAGAAATAGCCAAGAAGAATAAATTTGATTTGATCTTGATATGCTTGAAGTTTGATTCTCGGGCCTATGGTGATGTGCAGAAAATGTTCACAACACTGAAGAAGGAAATCAGCAATGAAATGTGGGAGAGATCAGTAATTGTACTGACCTTCACCAACATGTTCCTTCAGCTTCAAAATATAAAACACTTGGAAGATGATGAGAAGGAGGAAGGCATTCATCGTAAAATTGCTACATTTAAAGAGAAAATATCTGGTTTCCTTTCCGGCCAAGTTACAGAGGAAACAATACACAACATACCATTCTGCATTGCTGGAGAAGAAGACGAAAGGGAATTACCAACCACAGACGATTGGCTAGTGGCATTGTGGGAGTCTTGCATTGACCGATGCAGTGAAAGGTCTCGTCCTCTCTTAAAGTTTTACTCAACCCAACGATTACTAGGAATAACAGGGAACATAAGTCTCCCTACAGTGACTGGAGCAGTAGCAGGTGGAATAATTGGAGCTGGGGTTGGTATAGTGGGCCATGTCCCAGGTATGGTAGGAGGAGCAGCATTGGGAGCTGTAGCAGGGGCAGCTGTTATGGGTAGTGTGTCTGGAGCAATCGTTAGAAAGGACACCCAGAAAAAGAAAATGAATAACTAGCTAAAAACATAAATGCTATCTTCTGTACAGTATTGAAAATTTATTTAACACACAATATGTATATAAATACTATACATAGATATCTAATAGAAAATGATAATGCATGACCACAGATTAGGGCTGGGCGATAGTATAGATAGTTGCACTATCGTGATAGTGTACAGCTATCATGTGTGCATGGAGCATGTGCATAAATGACACTTGACAGCTGTAATCATCTTCTAATTTGATAGCAACTTCCACTTGAGAGTGGTATGACTTGCTAGCACAGCTGCTCAA
>NW_003548536.1:4137-8778 GCF_000090795.2 Amphimedon queenslandica | reverse complement strand
GCTTGGGAAAAATCAGTTACAGCCTATCTGGAAATTTTTACTGATTTCAATTTTACTGGATTAGAATTTCACAAAATTAGATCACTCATATAATTAGATGCCACAATCAATAATACACGACACATTTAAATCACAGCACAATTTATACACAAAAATTTTCTACTGCACAAATTTCTTGATTTACGGTAATTTATGGGAAGCATGAATACCCATGAAGCTAACAGATAACATTACAAAACCAAGGTACAGTACATGTAGAAAGAGCTGGAGCAATAAAGAGGCAAGTGCTCCACAAAGTAACCTGATCATGTGACAGTCATGTGACTAGGTGTCATGTGATTACAATATACATGTACATGTGCACGTACCTTGATAAGTGATTCCTGTTCTGTGGTCTCCACCTAACTCTAGCTACAGAATAAAGTGCATTGACTGAGTATGATTCTTTAGTACGCTGCTGAGCTGTCTGTGTATCATATACCTGTACAATAGATAGGAATTGAAAAATTGAAGTCAGAATCAGCTCAAATGTTCTACATTGCATAAAGACATCAATATGCATAAGAAATTGTAATAAAAATGGGGTAATTTTGAAGCCATTTTTTGAAAAATACCCGAGGCTTATATACTTATGTGGGTATTTTTCACAATAATTGGAATTGCTTTAAATGGCCGTAACTTGAAAAATTGAAGTCAGAATCAGCTCAAACTTTCTATACAGCATAAGGACATCAATATGTATCAGAAAATATAATAAAAATTGGGGATGTTTTCGGAGTCATTTTTTAGAAAAAACCATGGGCTAAAGAACATAAAAATTAAAAAAAAAACAAGATGAAGTAGGATTCCGAATGACCAACGAAAATACAAAATGAAAATCCTACTCTCGTGACGCAAATTCTACTCTACATTGCAAGGTGAATCATAAGTTTTACATAAGAACATTAAAAGTACAATGTAGAGTAGAATTTGTGTCACGAGAGTAGGATTTTCATTTTGTATTTTCGTTTTTGTAAATTGTTTTTGTTGCGTGGAAGGGATGCAGATAAGTAGTAGCTGAATTTAATCTGGCTGTTCTAGCTGCATAATTGCGGTCAAAGGTATGTCATTGAGTTTATACAGGGACATCCAAAAAGGCTAAGGCCTTATCATTTTGACCCGATCTTTTTATCTAAAGGACGGGAAGGACCTAGCGATTCTAATGGTGCAAACAAAATTTCTAAATTCTATGTTTATCAAAAGTTATAACAAAAAATCAATAGGTCAGGTGAAACTGAATAGACTTTAGTAACGCTACCGCGTTACTAATAGTACAGGGGCTTTGACCCAGTTTTTGAGAAACTTTAAAAATTCATAAAAAATCCAAACCTGATTGGACTTAGCTCAAACTTTCTATGCAACATAAGTACATGTATATGCATTAAGCCCTCCATACACTGGGCAACATGTTGCTAGCAACTTCCGTGGTCACTTTGATCTTGTGTCTAAGAATAGAATTCTGTTCTATTTTGGAACAAGATGATTACAAGATCAAAGTAACCACAGAAGTTGCTAGCAACATGTTGCCTAGTGTATGGAGGCCTTTAGGAAAAATATAAAAATGAAGAATTCTTTAGTTGCCATTTTTGGTAAAATTTGGCCAACGACCATGTACTATAGCACAGGAACTTTGGCCCAATATCTGAGAAACTTTAAAAATTTGTAAAAAATCTAAACTTTATCGGACTTAGCTCAAACTTTCTACACAACATAAGTACATGTATCTTCATCAGAAAATGTAATAAAAATGGAGAATTTTCTCCTTGTCATTTTTGATGAAATTTGGCCAATGACCATGTACTATAGTACAGGGACTTTGACCCAGTTTTTGTAAAAAATCCAAACTTGATTGGACTTAGCTCAAACTTTCTATGCAACATAAGTACATGTATATGCATTAGGAAAAAATATAAAAAAGAAGAATTCTTTTGATGCCATTTTTGATGAAGTTTGGCTAACGACCATGTACTATATACTACAGGAACTTTGGACCAATTTCTGAAAAACTTTTAAAATTCGCAAAAAATCCAAAATAGTCAACATAAGAACATGTGCATGTATATGCATCAGATAATTTTTTTTCTAGTATTATACAATATTCAATGAAATATCACCCTTCAAAATCATGGAAAAAAAACTCTAATTTCTATTACAATTACTACTAATACTACTGCCACATTTCTGGTACACAGTATGATTGTCCTTCACTCACCACACAGAGCAGATATTAAGTCTACTCTCACATTTCTGACACATTATATTAGCAGGTGGGATGGGCTTATTACATCGACCACACCCAATATTATACAGTGTTGAACTCTATAGTATGAGAAAATAAGCTTTAATAATATAGTACTCATATAATTTCTACCTGACTAATTTCTTTTATTTGCTTAAGAGGACAGTTCTTGGTAATATAAACAGCTCATTTAATAACTGATAATATTGTGTCAATAAGTCTAATAAAAACATAAAAGCATTATACATTAGATCAAGAGTACATAATACTAAATAAAGAGAGTATTGAACGGCCCTATACAAGCTGCTGATCAACAGATCAACAGACAAAATGACTGATAGTCAGACCACCAGGCTACTAATAGTCCTTTCCCACACTTTTAATAACAACACTTTAATAGACTTTAATAATGTATTTAATAACAACACTTTCCTTTTCCATGCACAATTATACATGTGCATGTACAGTATTATACATGTGTGTCACTGTGCATGTACATGCACATGTATGTGTGTACCTGTGACTGCTGCCAATATCAAATTCAGGTACTTCAAGTGAATGACTAGCAATTTTCTTGTCGTAATTGAAAAGGTTCTTTAGGTAACTACTCAATACATAAATATTATCCGAATAATCAGCTACTCACCTCAAGCTCCTGGTGGGTGTGACTAGCACTTTCATTGGTACTACTGTCTGAATCATTCTCATTATATTCAAAAAATTCTAAAACTAACTAAAGGGAAGAGTAAAAGGCTAGTAAATATTAAGGTGCTTCCTTCTCTCTTTCTCTCCACTATTCTCAGTTGTACTAATGAAGTTTTAATAACTGCTGCCACTTCAGACTTCAGATTGACAAAAACATCACCAAATTAACAATTGTAACAAAAACATTGTAACAAAAACATTGCCTTTAAATTTATAAACAATTGTATTTGTTGATAAATACAAATAGATGTTTTTGTCAATCTGCATTCCTTAATAACTGGTATACATAGCCCCACCCACCATACTATAAAATCAAATTGCATTAGCTGTTGAAGGAGTGTTTTAGTAGAAACATTTAGGAGAACAGTGTGTGTGGCAGTAACTAGTGCGTGTAACCTTAGAAGCAAGTTTTATTACAACTGCAGAACATGGCTGAAAGAAATTTATCATTAGGAGTTGAACAGGATCCTCAAGATGATAATAGTAAGGCAACTTATGCATTCAACAAAGAACAACATGTCTATGATTTAGCACCTTTTACTGCATTGCCTCTATGCAATCATAACTACTTAAGAGAAAACCTATAGCATGCAGAATGGATAAATTGTATAGTGTGGTCCAAAATTGAGAAACAAGCAAAACTTTTTTTAATGGGTACAGTTAGAAAAACAATACAGCAATCAATTTGTTGAAAAAATTAATCAATTAGCCACACAGGCTTCCATTAAATAACTAATTGATTATTTATTGCAGCCTTAGAAACCAATGTACAACTGAATCTACACTAGTTTTACATGAAAATTCTATTGTTGAACTTAACAATCTCTTTGTGTAGAATTGTGCTTCTAATTTTATGACAGCATAATAAATGTAAGGTAACTGTTCAAATAAGAAAATTTGTCAAAAACAAATGACAATCTGTATGATTGGGATAATGCATGGTACAGTTAAGGAGCAAATTTCAGTTATTAGAATTAGGCATTTTGAAAACAGTGGATAAGAATTGTCAAAACTAGAGTTCTTAAAAGTATATTTAAGAACAGTGACAGGAGCATAATCAACTAAATCATACAAGAGCTAGTATCACTAAACAGGATATCAATAAAAAATACAATGTACATGTGTTATTGTTACTTATTTGGTACATTATTTGGTACAACTACTTAATAACAATTTCAATAAAAAACAACTAATTAGAATATACATGTGTTATTGTTACTTATTTGGTGCAACTGCTTAATAACAATTTCAATAAAAAACAACTAATTACAGTGTACATGTGTTATTGTTACTTATTTAGCACAACTGCTTAATAACAATTTCAATAAAGGACAACTAACATGTGTTATTGTTACTTATTTGGTAGGACTTTTAAGTTTCATTACTTTAAGTTTCAGTTTCATTACTTACACTTTCATTACTTACACATTCACTTTCATTACTTCAAGTTTCATTACTTACATTCAATGAAAAATTTCCAGAGCTAATTAATATTCATGATGGGCATGGTCAATTAAATACTACGATTATTACTTTAATTAAGCTAAGATGTGCACTTCAGTGTCTTTTCTTCATTAGTAGTAGTACTGGCCTTGGGAAGACATTCAAACAGACTCAGCAGAGTTTCTTAGCCATTTTCAACTCAATTACTTTAATAA
>NW_003548536.1:0-4127 GCF_000090795.2 Amphimedon queenslandica | reverse complement strand
AACTACTCAATACATAATAATTGTCTTAATAATCAGCTACCATATAGCTCCAAATTTTCGTCAGTCAAAATTTCGTCAAAATTTTTAATTCTTGTTAAAATTAATTTTTCATCAATAAAATTTTCGTCAAAAAACTTTTTGTCAATTTTGTAATTAATACCAAGACCCATGTGGAAAAAAATTTTCGTCGGGTTGAAATTTTCGTCAAGCAAAATTACCTGATGAATTTGAGGAAAATTTTGACCAACAAAAATTTGGAGCTATACAGTACTCACCTCAAGCTCCTGGTGAGTGTGACTAGCACTTTCACTGGTACTACTGTCTGAATCATTCTCATTATATTCAAAAAATTCTAAAACTAAATTAAAAAGAAGAGAAACACAGCAATTATTTACCATTGCAGCCTATGGCTCTAACAGCTTATTCCCACAATGGGGTGTGGCACTTGTCAACGTGACGTGACGTGATCATAGATATTAGAGTAAATGAAAGGGATTGGAAACGGGGCGTAGCAACGAAAAATGCTAGTTGGGACCGTAATTATTCTATTTAGATATCTATCCATATTATTATCCATAGATATTGGAGTAAATGAAAATGGTGAAGTTGCTCTGGAAGGATTTTGAAGGAAATTTGTGTTGCTCCAGGACAACGCTTGCTTATGATCTATAGCCTATTGCACATATAATTTTTAGAGCTACCTACAGCAAGTTTTTTGTCTCTGTAAAGCTATGTTGCAATCAGTTATAGGTACAACAAAATCAACTATTTTTGGCACACTTTAGCTCTTGTAACAAACTCATACTTCATAGATTCTAACTCTAACCTGTATAATTACTTTGGAAAGTGTAATGTCTTTCATATGATTATAATGGTTTCCAGTTTTACTTAAGCATGTTTTGAGAAAAGGGAGAATAATGACATAAATGGTATTTTTAGATGGAAAATGTGCCGTATCATTAAAATTATAAAGTTTTTGGTACAATAGATAACAGTAGTGTTGAGAGGAAACATTAGGCTTCTTGATGCATAAGTTTCACTAACATGAGAACAGTCTTTCGCCAGATATTGCTCCTAAAAGAAGGAAAAGTAGCATGAAAATGGTGACAAAATCCCAACCCGCCTCGGTTTGCTTAGTAACAATATACAAATGAATGGAGGTTGGGCTACGCCCACGCACCCGTTTCCAATCCCTTTCATTTACTCTAATATCTATGACGTGATGCAGTGATGATTCATATCCTCAATTAAAATCATGAATAGTCTCGGTTTAAGTAGAAACATTTAGCAGACCGGTGTGAGTGGCAGAAACCCTCGCAGTAACCAGTGTGAGTAACCTTGGACATTAGACTATACAGCAGCAAGTTATTTCAACTGCAGAACATGGCTGAATCAAATCCATCATTAACAATTGAATCAGCAATCGATGGTAAGATTAAAACATTTGCTGTAGTACCCGAGGCTTTGGTGCATTGCCTCAATATCTATGATATTAAAAAATACACCTCCACCATATAGTGCTGTGGGTTGTGTCAGAAGTGATTTGGAATTAAAGGTTGCTCTTCTATTTTGAAAATAAAAATAATGCATGGAGTTTTGGCAACATGCACCTGATTACACCAGGAAGTAGCCTTAATGTTAAAATTATTATTCTTATTATTTCCCTACTTGTCATTACATGTAATTCCAGGGGTCAACAATGTAGAGAGTGATAGACCCACACTTTAATTAGATTTCTCTGATAGAATAATAATAATAATAATAGATTCTATTACAACAAATAAAAAATTAATGTTAAAAAATGAGTTATCTAGATCTACTAGTATACAATAAAATTTTCTTTGATTGTCATGGGAAAATAATATATCAGCTAGTAATAATTGCTCCATGTATCAACAGCAATGAATCAGCAGCAGTTACCCGGTATTATGACTATACATAGAATGATAAGAGTATAGTAGAAACACAAACTGCACAGTTATCACTTGCTTACAAAAACTACTCTATCTCTATTACTCTATCACTGTTTATACATAAAATTCCTTTTTAATATAGCACTCAATGTTTTATTTTGGTCATTTTGTTATAAAAATGATCTGAATTTAGTGATTTGTGATTTTACGCCATATAGATGAAGTCTGCATGTATGCCACATTTATGACAAGCATGTGACCATATATACATTAATATAATTGGCAGTTGCGTTGTTGGTAATTTGATCACAAACTTATTAATCACCAATACAAAAATCAAGAGTACTCTTGATCTATGTCTTGATCAAAATAATTGAAGCACTATAACATACAATAATTAAAACTAGAGCCAGAGTGCTTTTAATAGTAAAGCAATTAAATAAAATCACTATTAATTAAATGATTTAAAAGCTGCTTTGCATTGTTATTCGTTTGCAGGTAGTCTTGAAAGCTCTAAAGTAGTCAATGCACCCGCTGCAAAGCCTGCTTCAAAAATAGGTAATACTTTTTAACAACCTGGGGGCGAAGCCCCCAGGTCGTTCCTATAATTGAATTCACCGTCGCGCTATGTATATATAATTATATATTTATTTGTATGTCCACACTTACATTTCTTCTATACACGTTGTATTGGTAATTGGAGAAATAACAAGCCTTAACAACCACCCGCCCACGCTCCTTTACGTGAGTGGGTGTGGCACGGCAAACAAAATGGCGGCTTACACATGGGACAAAGTTAAGAGCTTTCTAACAGCAAGAGAGCATAGAGATACTGTCTAAAGACTTCTCTGAAAGCATTATAAGGTAGAGAGAACCTCTATAAGTCTTAATAATGACCAAGTTGTACTTGCAAGGTGGTGAAATCAATTATAGGAATATTTTTTACCCTGTTACGCTTGTTAGTTTTTTAACTGTACACAATACAAAATTAATTAACTAATGGACCTTTTGCACTTAAGCGATTCTAATTAACGCGCACCCAAAGTGGTGGTAAAATGGCGGATTTTTGGAGGAAAAACAGGCTGAACAATCTTCTCTTTTATCCAGCCATTCTAGCTGTAGGAACCACTTTGAGCTGTCCTTTTGTTTCAGTATACTCTGTTTATCTCTTCTGTAAGTTCTTTGGTTGCTATTTTGGCTTTTATAGCATTTTATCATAGGAGTATTCTCATCCATTGGCAACTTATCATTTCTTATGCCCTTGCTATAATTGTATCAGCTCCCATCATACATGTACATAACTCCATTCATTCATGCACTAAGTTATTTATTTATTTATTTATTTATTTTTTTTATTTTTATTTTTTTTTTTCATTTTTTTTCTTTTTTTTTTTTTTCTGGTTCCTGGTGAGTTTACCAGGTTACCATCAGCACTCTAACTCCCTGTGTTTTCATTCTACTATTGTGCTGTAGAGTTTATTAATAATAATAATAATAATAATAATAATAATAATAATAATAATAATAATAATAATTCCCGTTTTTCTAAATTTTGCTTTCAGGAGCCAAGGCACTTGCCCCTCCATTGCTATGAAGACAGAAGTGTATTCAGCTGAGTCCTATGAATAGTGTCAATCATCAGACCTAGTCTCAGTCCATCAGAACCAGGTACGGTGGAATAACTCACTCAGTTGTCATGTTGCAGCTGGAGTGTGGATGATTATGACCATCTTTTCACTTCTTAAAACTATAGGTTGGCTCTTTTATAGATAATTGAGGCATGCAAGAGCTCATTCTTTATCTGTACATTCACTGGTTGTATTGTATGAGCACCTCATGTCGTATTAATACCCCGTGTCGCTATCCAATACTTGCAGAGAGGAATCATCACATTCAGGACTCGTTCATGGCTCTACACCATTTGTATCCTCTCCCAACAGTTTTACTTATTATTTTGAATTATAAAAAAACATTATGGGTGTTGTTGCTAGAACTATTATTGTTGTTATCACTAGGTCACTACATTGATTTGTATAGACGACTATTTATGCATTTACACATACTTTATGATACTAACAGTATATACATAATAATTTGAAACTATCTCAACGATAACAAAGATAATTATTGTAATTAACAAATTTAACATCAATTTTTATTATAAATAAAATATAAAAATCATGTAACGAGGAAGTTTTACTTCATACTGACGTA
>NW_003548534.1:5910-8786 GCF_000090795.2 Amphimedon queenslandica | reverse complement strand
ATGCAACATAAGTACATGTATGTGTATCAGAAAACATTGTAAAATTAATAAAATTCCCTCTTTGTATTTTTGATGAAATTTGATTAATGTTGTTGTACATGTATGCATGTAATAGAGAAATTTGGAAGTACTGGACTCAAATTTCCCATTGTACTTTATACTACTACATGATGTTTCGATCAATTTTTCAGCAAATTTAAAAATTAACAAAAATCCAAATTTTATCTGAATTGGCTGAAATTTTTTATGCAACATAAGTACATGTATATGCATCAGAAAACAATAAAATTGAAGAATTCTCTCCTTGTCATTTTTGATTAAAACTATAGGTTAATCTCAAGCAACCTAACAGCATTCTTCTCTATCTTGGATTACGAGCTGTCTTTTATCATAAAGTCTACGTGGTTCCAGGAATGAAGTCTTACACACTGCCAGAAAACCATAGAATGGCAAAGCTAATGTCAAAAGATATAGCGATGCTAGTTGCAGTGATGAAAACAGAGCACCCATACTCTTACAAAATTTATCGTTTTAATTGTGTCAGTGACAGTGCTAGACTTTTTATTTTTGAGCATGAAAATCATGCCAGTTGTTCAAATATGACATTGAAGGATTTTGACACTGCAATTCCACGTGTCTTCAAAATGGAACGATTGGATGTCCCACACTCATGTAATTTCTGCTATACTTTCTTACCTTATCTATGTGATAACGATAATTTGTTATATGAAAAGGAATTTAAAGATCACGAGACTTTCCACGATCATAGTAACCTAAGACCATGCCCAACTGAGTCACCTTTCTTTGTGCCTGATGAGTTCTTTGGCACTGGCCACCAGTTCTCTGAGAATGTTTGGACACGAAGACTTGCCAATTCACTGAACACATTTTATTTCACAAAGGATTTTGATTACACTGCTGAGAGAGCGCTATCATTCAGTTATCACCAACATAGATATAGCGGGCTGAATTCATCATATTCTGCAATTTATTTTTTTAGAGGCACCCCTGATGTCATAAAAAAAGTGAATCGATTGATCAAAACTGACAGTCAAGAAGAGCTTGATTTTTCGTCAGAAAATGATTCTATTGAAGCAAAATTACAAGCGGATAAGCAATCGATTCTTCCAGACAAATTAGGGGAGCTCATAGCTGGAATGTATTTGTCGATACAATTTAAAATTGTAAAAAAATTCCTCAATAATGTACCTGTACATGGTTTGTACAATTCTCGGGGCCTATATCTCACTAGATCTTGTGGAGCTCTAGGCATCATTTTAAAACTGCCTGTAATCAATGCAGAAAATGATGATGGCAGTACTGCTCATATTTCTGGAGTGGATTTTGGAAACTTTACTTTGACTGCCTCACGCGTGTGCCTCATTGTTAGAACCTTTCTTTTGAAAGATACCAGGGAACTTCAGGAAGAAATTCAAGAGGAAGGAATTCAAACAGAGGAAAGAATTCAAACAGAGGAAGGAATTCAAACAGAGGAAAAAATTCAAACAGAGGAAGGAATTCAAACAGAGGAAAGAATTCAAACAGAGGAAGGAATTCAAACAGAGGAAAGAATTCAAACAGAGGAAAGAATTGAAACAGAGGAAGGAATTCAAACAGAGGAAAAAATTCAAACAGAGGAAGGAATTCAAACAGAGGAAAGAATTCAAACAGAGGAAGGAATTCAAACAGAGGAAAGAATTCAAACAGAGGAAAGAATTGAAACAGAGGAAGGAATTCAAACAGAGGAAAGAATTCAAACAGAGGAAGGAATTCAAACAGAGGAAAGATTTCAAACAGGGGAAGGAATTCAAACAGAGGAAAGAATTCAACAAGAGAAAGGAGTTCAAGCAGGGGAAGAAATTGAAGAAGAGGAAGAAATTAAAGCCGAGGAAGAAATGGAAGAAATGTCAAAAAAAGGCGGAAAGTCAAAAAAAGAGGAAGGAAGTCAAGATTTCGTTCATGAGAAGGAGGAAGATGAAGAGGATCATGACGAGGAAGATGAAGAGGATTATGAAGAGGAAAGCAGAGCAAAAGGAGGAGAGTTAATCTGAACGATATATAATACTTTACACACACAGACAATTCTTAGTAATTGTAATAGTTCAAAAATTATTGTTCAATATTAATAATTGTAATGGTACAAAAATTATTGCTCAAGAATTGTTAATAATTATAATGGTTAAAAAATACATTAATTTTTAATTTAATTTAATAAAGTTTTACAGGACAAAGAAAGTAGAAGAGAGAAACAAAATAAAATGATACAAGTGAAAGAGATTGACCTGCAGGAAGGCAAGAACTGGTCTAGCCCCCAGAAAAACAAACAAAAAGACAAGAAAAATAAATAGAACAAAATTAATTAACAAAAGAGAAATAAGAACTATTATGAGCTTGTTTGAATCAAAAATGTATGGGTGAAGGGAGTTTGGAGCAAACAATACATGGACACATGACATGAAAAGTGTGGTGATTTGTGGGATCAAAATTTGTTTGAAAATGTGAGAAAAAATCGATTAAGTTCCTTTTTAAGTACTGTAAGTGATTTGTTCGTATTTATAGTTGGGAGGTAGTTCCATAAATGAGGGAAACGAATCATAATAATGCAATAAGTGCTTTCTTCCTGTTGCACTGCATCAGACTTTCATGAGTGCAGGAAAGAATGTTTCATTAAATACCATTAGATACTACTAACACATGAAGGAATGGTACTGTATGTTCATGTAGTATCATTATTCTTGAAAGTAATATGAAAATAACAAGTTAACTTATGACAAAGTTACTTATTAAGGGATAGCATTTTACAGGCAACAATAATTACATTGTTAGTAATAATAGATGTACCTCAGACTGACGCTCAATCTCACACCCAGCATTCC
>NW_003548534.1:0-1444 GCF_000090795.2 Amphimedon queenslandica | reverse complement strand
TAAGTTGGGTAAGGTTAAAATCATAAACAAAGTCACAAAAGAGCCTAGAAGTGGGAGAGGAAGAGTTGAGAGTTGACCAGTCAATGTCAGGGAGATTGAAATCTCCCATGATGATAATTTGACTATTAGTTAATACCAAGGAGCTGAGATAATTCACAAGAGCAGAGTAGTGAGAAACAGAGGAGGAGGGAGGTACATACACAACACATATTAGTAAGGAATAACGACAACAAACACTATTTACTTGTACTGACAATACTTCAAGACCAGAAGGAGAAGGTAAAAGAATAGACTGGATAGACGAATCAATGGCTAAAAGGACACCACCCCCAGGGGAAAGACGATCATTACGAAATATATTGTAGTGTAGTGGTAATATTTCATTGTTGAGAATGAATGGTGAAAGCCAAGACTCAGTTATGGCAATAATGTTATATGATGAGGAGTATGCAAATGAAGAAAAATGATTTAGTTTATTAACTAGGCTTTGACAATTCCAAAGACAAAGTTTAAGACCCTTTCCTAGTCAATCAGACTGAGGATGCTCACCATTATCAAGGGAGTCAACACCTTCATGTGCAACTGTGCTATTATCATCAGTACCTCCCTCAAAGGAAGGTGATGCTATGTATGTAGATGACTCACTTACCTGACCATGAAGATGACCATTTACATAGAGCCGTCTACCATTGATCCTAATTTCAGACTTAGGTACATTAGACTGGATGAGATCCCATCTCTTACGTAATAGAATCGACTCCACTTGACATTCCTCTTGGGTCATTTGAGGTTTAATAACAATAGGGGGCTGCAAAGCTCTTCTCCTTGACCATATAAAAGAGACGTCAATAGCTTTATTGAATTTGACGAGGACTGGCCTAGGACACTGTGCTGTATTGGAGTATCTAACAAGTCTGTAGCAAATACTAACAGAGTAATCATTATCGGCATTCAGAGAGGTAAGGACATCAGTAATTTTCTTATGATCAGCCATGTATTGTGTATGTTTGGGAGTGCCCTTTCTTAATTCACTGATACCGTAGAAAATGAGATTGAGAGCATTGTCAGACCTTGAATATTATTATTATTATTATTATTATTATTATTGCTGTTATTATTATGAGAGTGAGAAAGGAATGTTATTATTATTATTATTATTATTATTATTCTGGTTATTATTATTATTATTATTATTATTACTATTATAGTTGTTATTATTATGAGAGTGAGAAAGGAATAATATTATTATTATTATTTTTTTTTTATTTCTTATTATTATTATTATTATTATTATTATTATTTTTATTATTATTATTATTATTGTTACTATCATTGTTATTGTTATTATTACTATTATTGTTGTTATTATTATGACAGTGAGAAAGGAACATTATTATTATTATTATTATTATTTTTATTATTCTTGTTATTATTATTGTTATTA
>NW_003548533.1:6783-8788 GCF_000090795.2 Amphimedon queenslandica | reverse complement strand
TTATACACTGTATCTTACAAAATAACTCTATAGCAATATTAATAAAATTTATGTTGGTAGTAAAGTTGGCTAATGTATTTATATACATGTAAGTCTTTTGGTCAAGTTCAAAATCATAATTTTCAAAGTAGCACACAGCACATTTACTTTAAGGCATGGTCACATTAATTATTAAGTTCCTGCTCATCCACATTGGATCAAATTTTCATGGCGCACTAGCAGTACTGCTGCTCATATCTTTCTTTGTATAATGGTAATAATGAAACTTAAGTCAGTACTGTACATTAATGGGGGAAGCCACTACAGGTCAATTTGATTTGCATGTAGCATCCAGTGGATATCAGACAGGATCAAATAGTATGAGAAGTATTAGTTCCACATTATCTTTAGATTCAGTAAAAAAGGACTCCAAAGATAAGACATTGAAGTAGTAGATGTTAAGTACATTAATTTAAGTTTATACCAATTAACAAAATACATGTACATTTTTGGTGCACAAAATTTCAAAATGTCAATTCGCTAGCATTTCTTTGTCTGTCTGTCACTACTATAACATACATGTAACATACATTTTATTTTTCCAAATTTATTTCACAATGTTATTATTTTACTAAGCGTGCTGTTTAATTCTATTTTTAAATGGAACGTGGCCTGACCAATGAAATTCCCAAAAAATTATAATACCTTCAAAATAAAACCCACAGTATAAAGAAGAGGATGTACATGTACATGTACACTTACTCGGCCAGTGAGTCCCTGTATCTCCAGTTCTTTTCATTCTCAGTGTCCAGGATCCCATTTAATATAGAGGGGAAGTTCTCCTTTCTAATGTCAGAGGGTAACATCTACATGTACATGTATAATGATAAATAATATAATGATGGAAAATATTAATATAATACGTTTTAAAAGATATATATGTACATGTTATTAGTTTATTACCGTATAGCGGAACATTTTGGAGGGACTAAAATTTGGCGAATTGCTAAATTTTGGTGATTGGCAGATTTTAATTTGGCGAATTGGTGGCCACGTGCCATTGAGCATGCGTATAATGGCTCAAAATGGCGGATTTAATTTTGGTGAATGGCTATCAAAACGCCAAATTCGCCAAATTTAATTCCCTCCAAAATTTCCCGCTATGCGGTATTTTTAATTGGCACATAACATGTACATGCACGGGATATAGTACATTTTGTACATGTATGTGTACTCCCATCTCTCATTTATATAACTCAATTTATCTATAAATGCAGTCAGTGTACATGTATGTACATGTACATATGTACATATTAGTGTATATGTACATGTACCTCAAAGAACTCCGATAGATGAGCCAGTACTCCAGTCTTCACATCATCAAGGTCCTTTGTAGCATACTCATTCACTACAGACAACAGATCAGAGACTGTTCTATTGGACCCTAACATCTGAGCTATCTCATGGATACTGTGAGCTAGGACACGCCTGATCTTCCACTGGAGGGAGGGAGAGGGAGAGAAATAATTTAACAAGGAAAATGTACCACATGTACATATATACATGTACCTAGAGAAGATTATTTTTGCACTCTATAGAAGGAAATTTTGGAGGGAGTTAAATTTAGCAAAATGCTAAATTTTGGTGATTGGCAAATTTAATTTCACGAATTTGTGGCCACGTGCCATTGAGCATGCGCATAATGGCTCAAAATGGCAGATTTTTAATTTTGGTGAATGGCTATCAAAATACCAAATTTGCCAAATTTAACTCCCTCCAAATTTCCTTCTATATGGTACATGTAAAAAAATTACACTTGTGCTTAAAATTTTTGTTGTCAATTTTTTAAAGCAAATTGGCTCAAAAATGTCATATTTGGTCCAATACAATTACAATGTACATGTACAGTACATAATAGCATATCAGTATAATTATAATGTGATACCTGCATGTCAGTGGAGAGTATATCAAAGGTTGGTTTGAGTAATGACCAGTGGTTGGGTCCTAGGGTTTGTAGTACTGCAGG
>NW_003548533.1:3521-4423 GCF_000090795.2 Amphimedon queenslandica | reverse complement strand
AACATAATAATAATAATAATAACTGAGGCTCAGAAAAATAATAGCACAGTATTAATAACAATAATAATAATAATAATAATAATAGCAGTAATAATGATAATAGTAATAATAATAATAATATTAATACCAATAAGAGCAATAAAATAGTAAATAAATAGATTAAGTTAATTGCAATATGCTACCAGCATCTAATGAGAAGAAAAAAGGTGAAAAAAGTGAAAAAAAATTATTTCAATTTTAATCAAAAAATTTGTCAAAAAGCATACATGTATAAAAATGTAACTACAATTATTCTACAGCTTCGTATTTTGTAGTCTCAAATTTTTGCAATTTAACGTATGGAATTTGATAAAATTTTTAGCCAAGATAAAATTTGAACATCAATATTTTTATCATTATAAAAATCAAGAAAAATCCCCAAAATTGACCACAAAAATTTTAGATCTACACATGTACATGCATACATGTATGTACTACACAACTTACTACAAAACATGAACATCAAGTTTAACATGTACATGTACAACTCTCTCTCTCTCTCTCTCTCTTACTTGCTATATCCAGTTTATATTCAGTATCTTCTTGAGTATTTTCAAATTGTTGCAGCTGCTGAGCTGAAGGGGTAGAGGGAGAGAGAGAGGTCCTTGTGTTGTTGTTGATGTCTTCATAATTTCCGGAGTAGTAGCGAACATCTCTGTCTCTATCTTCTTTTAGTTTTGATATGATTGAACTGATGTCTTGAGAAAAGGATTGATTGGCAGAGATAAATTCTATGAGAGAGAGAGAGAGAGAATTACTTGACACAGAATTAAAACAGACAATTACACATGTACACTTGAACTGATTCTGATCAAAATTTGAATTTTTAAAGTTACTCAAGTCCCTGTACTATAGTACAGGAT
>NW_003548533.1:0-3511 GCF_000090795.2 Amphimedon queenslandica | reverse complement strand
TTGAGAAGAAACGGAAGTAAATCAATATTTTCGTCATTGAAACGTCACGTGTAGCTCCGCCCAAACATGGCTGCAATCTGTAAGCTCTATCATCCTTTGAGCGTTTCTTCTCTTTTAACTTCTTTACTATCTATTGTACCTCTACAGTGGTTGCTGCTACCTCCATCTATCCTTTTCTTGTTTTTGGTGCCTGTTTTTAGCTGGTTTAGAGTTCGGAATACGGGTGAATCAACGAGTGTACTGGCAATGAAGAACAACTAAGATTGAGAAGGCTGTGGAGTGATATAGCAAGAATTATCCTCAAGAGAAAGCTCCTAGTTGAATATTAGTAGGTCTAGAGAGCTTGATATGTTTTGTTTTATTTTTAAAATAAAAAACATTTTTTTTGACTAAATGTAATAAGATGCAAATGATATTCATTGGAGTGACGCACACATTCGTCATGGCGGCTCCTTTCATCTCAAGCGGAAGAACCCGTTTAGAACCTTCCAGAGTACCTAGAAACTCAAAAATTGGTAAGGATTTTTGGAAGAACCCGTTATGCAGGTATACCAAATTTCAAGTTGCTAGCATTAGTAACAAAAAAGTTATAAGGGGTGGTGGTGGTTTCTTCTCAGGCTGAAACTGACTATACATGTTCTTATGTTGCGTAGAAAGTTTGAGCCAATTTTGATCAAATTTGGATTTTTTACGAATTTTTAAAGTTACTCCAAAATCGGGTTAAAGTCCCTGTACTATAGTACAGGCTCACAAGCCAAATTTCGTCAAAAATGAAAAGGAGAGATTTCTCTACTTTTATAATTTTTCCTGATGCATATACATGTTCTTATATTGCGTAGAAAGTTTAAGTCAATTCTGGCTAATAATGGATTTTTTTATGAATTTTTAAAGTTACACAAAAATCAAGAAAAAAATTCAAAACTCCCCAGATGAAGGAGCTTCATATACACACACTATACTACAATTATACACTAATACACTACCATACTAAACTAATGACATATACTCCAATACTTACGTGTATTGTCTAGTGTAGAGTAGAGGGTCCTAGCCACAGCTAGTCTGACATTAGGGGAGGCACTCACTGCCAAATAAGGAATAGGATATCAGTCTTTTATGAAAGAACAGCTCACACTGTTTCACATACCTAAATATAATAAATAAATAAATAAATAAATAAATAAATAAATAAATAAATAAATAAATAAATAAATAAATAAATGAATAAATAAATAAATGAAGTATTATGATCATTATTATTATTATTATTATTATGTAAAATAGGAGGTTTTTTGATAATGTTATTTTTCTGACATTGGCTCATTTTTTTTAATTGGCCATAACTCAAAAATTTTTAGTTGGAATCAGCTCAAACTTTCTACACAGCATAAGGACATCAATATGTATCAAAAAATGTAATAAAAATTTGGGGTGATTTCGGAGCCATTTTTTGAAAAAAAAACCATGGGTTATAGCCTTGGATATTCTTTCAAAAATTGGCTAATTCTAGAAAATGTCCATAACTTGAAAAATTGAAGTCGGAATCAGCTCAAACTTTCTACACAGCATATAAGGACATCAATATGTAAAATTGAGGTTGATTACTCAAACTGCAATATAAGTACATTAATGGACACACACTCACAGTATGTATGTACAGTATGTGCATGTATGTACGTGTATCAGGAAATGTAGTATCAATTTGAATGTATTTCTGAAATCAAAGCTATAATCATGATTTATTGTAAATAGTGATATTGATACAAATTGACCACACAAAATAACAAAACACATCAAAGAAGAGTCATCAAATGAATAATTAATCCAGTGAATTGTGTGGGACTACTATATACTGATGATATCTGATACACTTTGAACTTCCTCTGGGAAAATTAGTAACTATTTCATGTATTTTGTAACCATGTTCCTGTACATGTGTATACTAGTATATACAGTATGAACTGGGGGATATTGGAGGGAATTAACTTTGGAGTTTTGGTATCATTAATATAAATTTGCTACTTTTCATTCAATATACATGTGTACTGATACATGTTTATTGACAATAGTATAAATGGGTTCTTTCAAGGGTTGCAAATTTCACGGATTCCTTCCTGATTTACGAAAATAAAATACGGAAAAATCAATTTAATATGGTACTACATAGCACGTGATAGAATTCATAAAATTAAAACCAGCAAATTAGAATTTTAGTAAATTTTATGAAATATAATTCCTTCAAAAACCCACTTATACAATATATTATTCACAATAGCATATGATCAAGTACCTTATATTACTGCAGGCAAGTGAACTTAATACTATTAATTAAAATGTAATAAAAATAGAGTTTTACAAATATATAATCACCATTCTGTGGTTGGTAAATCAGCAATATACATTTGCTACTTCCCCCCCCCCAATACACTGATTATATGTACCTTTTTGTAGTATGGTGCGTGGGCGGATCAAAGGCGCCGCCAGTGCTACAACTTCCAATAACCGCACAGTAGGAAAATGTAGCACTGTGTGGAATATATAGTACTGCACAGTATAATATGTATGGGCTTTCCTGTTAACCACAAGCTTTGATAGAGGCAAATAACAGCCACAGCTACATACACTAGACATGTATACTATGTCCCAACTGAGTTTGGACCAAGAAAAACTGGAATAACTTTTTATAGGAATGCGGGATAAGAATGAGACTTTCACAGGTTCTTAGTCGCCCAATGCCGCTTCAGGATCTCAGGTCTTGGGTCTCTCAACCCTTGGGAACCCTGAGAACCGGGTTCTCCCTATAAACCTAATGGCATACCAAAGCTAACCGCAATGACGTTTTATGATGTCATAGTTTACATAAGCACATGTGGTCGAGCGCCCAAACTGATAATTCTTCTTTTTAAAAGCTAATAGAGCGAGATCTTCTGATAATGATGGCCTTTATGGAGACTAGCTGACTCCAGGAGCTATTGTACTGCTTATCAGGAAGAACAAGACTTTTTTAAGAGTGAAACAACACACCCGAAATATCGGCCATGTCTCTATGAATATCATTATAAACGTCATTAGTGACGTAGCTACATTTTTCAAATTCCAATACAGCTGCTTCCTAGTGGTGGGCGATACTCAAAATTTCAGATCGATTCGATAACGATTCGATACACATGCAATATCGACACATATCGATATGTTTTCGATACAATATCAAAGCCACGCCCCCTTATTAGAGATAGCATGGATAGTGACTCTGCACCAACAGTAGAAGAACTAGAAGCCATAATACTTAAATCAGTAGAACTACTAGACAAACAGGCACCTTCTACCAGACTCCCCCAGTCTCCCACAAGAATTCAAACTTGCAGTGCCGCTGACCTGACAAAGCTATTGCAGGATTTGCAGCTGAAATAATGGCTCCAATGATTATTATTGATCTAAAAACTTAATAAATATTGAGTTAATTAGTGGTAACTATTAATAAATGGGCGTGGTAATCGTGATAACTATTAAT
>NW_003548532.1:7093-8794 GCF_000090795.2 Amphimedon queenslandica | reverse complement strand
GAGCGAGGAACATTGTAAGATCCTGCAGCATGTCGAATACTCCAGCCTTTATTCAATACAGCATCTAAGGCCTTGTCCATTCCATCACTTGACCAATGCTTATATGCACTAGGACGATAATTTAATGTTGGCTGTTGTCTTTGATGACTGCGTGTTGCACACAGTACCCTATCCTTCAGTGCAGGTATGTATGCAGCCATAAGCCTATAAAGATAATGACAAATATTCTAATAATCAAATTAATTATTGCACATTCGGGTGTGGCCAGTGTTCTTTTTAAAATATTCACAACTAAAACTCTGCATAATATTTTTTATTATAGGCCAAAATCTACATAAATTCAATAACCGTATACTATGGATTTTAATCAAAACTAGTGCTAATTTTATAGAGTCTAAGCTATGCCAGAATCATTGTCACAACTGGAAGTGACAAATAGTACAGCACCTCTCATCTCGTGGCCAATAATCACCCAGGCCCTCTTCATATGACGTTATTTACCATTTTTAACCATAAATTGCATCATGGCTCTTACCTCTTCAATAATCAACCTTCAACTCTTCTCTTTCTCTTCCGAGTTCTTTTCTCCCAACGAAGTTTAATATCATCTGTTTTGCGCATGGGTGAAATTAATTGCCCTAAGCAAAATGATGGTCACAAGGATATCTAAGGACCACAGAGCTACTGCATTCCCTCTATCAAGGACTCTAGAGGTGCAGGAATATTGCCTTTACTGTTATTATGAGGACAAAACTACTTTAGCCTAGATTTTTACACTTGTCCGGTAGTAGAGAGTTTCATCCAATCATACCTGTTGGCTGAAAATGTAGGAAAAAAAATTATTAAAAAACTTGAAGCAAGAGAGCTGGACTGCTGTCATGGTATGCTACCTTAGTTATCATAGGACTATCTTATCATATAATTAAAAGTTGTTTTGACAGTGACAAAATATGAAACAAGCGTCTGACTATACCTGCTGTCCGATAATCGATCATTTATTTTATACTATTAAATTGTAATTTTTAAATTTATGATACCTTGCCCAAAATGAAGTGAGCATATTCTGCTGTGCTTTTTTGTACTCCAATCTTTTCTATACATCCTGCTTAGCCAGGGGTCAGTGTACTTTTCTCATAGGCGACGGCAGAATTTGAGGAGTGGTCAGGCAAGGAATGGCGCGCGAAGCGCGCCGCGATTTTGGCCACACCCACTTTTCCCCACGTATTTTGGGCGTATACTCAACGCACTCATACAATATGATATAGCATAAAAATGAGCCTAAAAGGCCCCCTATCTTATCTGTAAAGCTCTATCCAACCTGTAAAATGCTAGTCCTGGTCCTCCTGGAAGGCTTGTTGACAAAGGAAAGCAGAAAAGACTGTCTCTTGCTAGCCATGGTAATTATTTATGACTAAAAATGATGTCATTAATTAAATTTTCATTTCCGGCCAAAATTTTTGGTCGGGCATTGCCCGTCCATGCCCGACCCTGCCGCCGCCTATGACTTTTCTGCCATTCTTTTCTTGAATTTAGTAGAAATTACTAAAACATGCAGCTTTCAAGAAATCATTTGCAAAAAAATTTGAAAATTTCCTTGATTTTCTATTTTTCTAATTTCAAAATTGTGACAAAACTAGATCTGGTGATCTGCTGAATTTTTACAAAATTTAAACTCCATCCTACTGTTGATTTTCTCAATTA
>NW_003548532.1:0-6449 GCF_000090795.2 Amphimedon queenslandica | reverse complement strand
TTGAATCAAAGCAATTTCAAATATTACCATAAAGAAGAAGCATGCACCACTAACAAAAGTACCCTCTCAAAATGGTCAATTTTGGACAACTGAAAGTAGATTTCAATTAACAAGTAGGTGTGGCTAGTACTAGTACATACCTGTTAATTCTATTTTAGTTATATTTTTCACAAATCATTTTAGTTATGATTCTAGTTATTTTGACATCAAATGGAAGAATTATAGTTTAGTTAACTAAATTACAAATTTGCTATACTAAAATAGATTTAGTTATAATTATAGTTAACTAATACAACACTGGAACCAAACTAGTCGTAGAATCCTGGAACGAACATTTTGTACCAGGTTTGTGCACATTAATAACGTTGATAACAATACACCGTAAATGATAGGCCATGGAATTCCAAATGTATTGAAACAATCAAGTTCAATCAGTAAACCCACAACTTTTTTGAAGTCCACTAGAAGTTCAGACGTCTTTTGAACTATATGGAGGAAGAATTAGTACAGATCCACTGTTGAGTCACCCTATCATCACAATGAAGCTTGATCTTTCAGCCTAACTTTGATGCTTTCTTTAGCACAGTAGCCAAGGGTGACTTCACATTGAAAAGCACGTCTGCTACACTTCAGTAAATACAGTAAGTAAATACTGTCAATCACAAATTTAGACAATAACAGTAATAATCATTGCATTTCATAAAGCAAATAATCAATGACCCTATGTACTAATAGTAATGAATTTTTTTGAAATAATGGGAGACATAACAAAAAGGATGCAAAGAGATAACAAGTCATGATTTGTTCACGTAATAATTAAACTACAATGTATCTAAGACAAGCCAACAGTTTATCACCTAGCATAATACAGGGCTTCAAAACACTACAAAAAAAACAGAGACAAGAGGGGTGATAAGGTGAAAGAAATTAAGACTATGTCAACTTACGTCTAGAGAAGGACAAAGATGGCTATGTGAGAAAGAGAGAGAGGAAGGGTGGATGAGAGGGAATGACTGGTGTCACAAAGAACCAATGAGACTGGAGTGAGTGGCTTTACTAAAATGGTAACCAAGTAATAAGAGGGATATAGGGAGAGAAAGACATGTAATACTGGTAAGTTGATTAACTGAGGGCATAAGTTCACACGACAACAATAATATTGGTATTAAATAACCATGGTCCCTGATACTGGAAGGGCCTAGTCTAAACAGACAAGGATCAAATGATATGTTAATGGTAGGACAGTGACACAGAAAACTGAAATTTAATGAAATTAAGTCATTATGTGAATTACGATTTCATGAGTTGCACTTGAAACTAACACATCTAACATATGACAAGCAAAATGTTGATTGAAATTACGTGTACTTAGTAGTTAGTAATGGTCCCAACTTTATGCAAGGTAAGAAATAATTACAAGATTACTGAAGGAAGAACACCATACATACATACACAGATACATGTACATACATACACATACAAATACATACATGTACATACAATACATACATACATACATACATACATACATATACATGTACAATTATGGTTTGCAATCCATGTATACTTACAAAGGTCGGGTGAGATGTGTTAACAGATTTACTCACATGTACAGTATCATTCATCAGTAGTTAGCAACATAACCAGTTTCTGTCACGCATGTCAAACTAGTGCAAACAAATGAGACAATTATCATACTATTCGCTAATTTGACCTGTAATTATAAGCACCAGTTTTTTCCCAAAAAAATGGACATAGTCACAGTCAGGCTTGTGTAATCAACTGCAATCCTGGTACATGTATGTACCGTGCACACACCATCACTTTCACTCAGCCCATCATCTAATCACATAATTCTTCCCTCTAAATGCACCTGGGTGTGGCTTCATTCGTTTTTCCTACCCCTCCAATACAAATCACATACCTTTAAACTTCATAAAAATTGAAATGACTCCGGTCAGGACGCCATTTTATTACTTTGACACGCCTTTTACACGCCCACTTTGATTATTTTTCAATTTTCAATTGTTAATAATTGAGAAAATTAACAGTAGGATGGAGTTTAAATTTTGTAAAAATTCAGCAAATCCCAGATATAGTTTTGTCACAATTTTGAAATTAAAAAATGGAAAATCAAGGAAATTTTCAAATTTTTTGGCTGATGATTTTTTGAAAGTTGCATGTTTTAGTAATTTCTACTAAATTCAAGAAAGGAATGGCAGAAAAGTACACTGACCGCCAGGTAGTGAGCTTTTTTTCACTAAGACACTTTGTCTTCTCTCCCTGGTGAAGAATTACTTTAGAAATTCTAAAGAATCTTGTAGTTGAAGATGACAGGCTAGACCTGCTTTCACAATTTATAATACAACAAGAGCTTGCAATTATGTACACCCACGTGCTAATTATTGCGCTCTCAGAAACCCAACATGGCAGATAGCAGCAGTTGTCAAGGAACTACATTAATAACGGTATAGTGGGTAAATTTGGAGGGGCTAAATTTTGGTGATTGGCGGATTTTTAATTTGGTGAATTTGTGGCCATGTGCCATTGAGCATGCATATAATAGCTCAAGATGGCGGATTTTTATTTTGGCGAATGGCTATCAAAACACCAAATTTAATCCCCTCCAAAATTACCTACTATACGGTAATTGACTCGCACAGAACCTCTATAACTAAATTGGCAGCCATACCCACCAGTTGCCATGGACTGGAGAGAGAGAAAGAATAGGCATAACAGCATTAATATTGGAATGGGAATAGCATAGCAAAGTAAACAAACACTTCATGCAATCTGAAACATGCAGAAAAGATCAACAGATGTTATCTTAGCCTGTGTTATTTTCTTCCTTTAGCAATGTACATGCTTGAACTACAACTTATAGTATCTGGAAACCACAAATGTCCCTCACGATATCTTTTTCTAGTAACTTTTCTCTATTCAGCTCTCCCTCTGCTTATGAGAGTGGTGTGTGATTATAGTTAATTTACATCCAAATATTTTTTGGAACTAATGACCCTCATGTTCTCTACTCATTCTGGAAAGATCAAAGTTCAACAGTTTTGGCCTATATGACTCACACAGCTCCAGAATGGTGTAATACATCAGTTGTTAGACTGGACCTTTTTACTCTCTCCTATGTATACAATATATGGATTATGTGATAACTTGGCAGGAAGTGCCCATAATTCAATTTATTGCCACAAAGATGCCACAATAAATATTATTGTAAAATCATTATAGGAACTATGAATTAGACCACTAAAAATATTCATTTGAATTTTTTAATGGAAGAGATGATTATCGTAGACTTCTTATGTAATAATGAGAAAGCTACAACTGTTTGCATTAATGCCACTAAATGTACCTATAATTTAAGAATGTGAAAGTTGCTAAATTTATGTTGTCATATGATTTGATAGTAATTGTATGATCACTGGTCATGTATCTATACGCAATCAAATTTTTTTTGCCTTATTCAAATTAAAATTCATGTATCATTTATTTGTGGTACACATGTGTGGTGAAATGCATGGAAATACAGAATATTTAGTATGTGACTTGCTTCAATGAAAAAGTTGATAAAATGGAAATCAGCTTCCCCTGCCAGTTATCAAACCATTGACTTGATTAGTATTGCAAAACTAGAAGCTGCTAGTGGACATCAATTCTTCATGAGTAGCTGATCCTAACTTGATTCATTGACAGATTATATCTTTTTTACAGACCTTAAAATTGATTTTTGCTTCTGTTAGTGCTAAATATAAAACAAATATTGATGCATTTTTATACCCATTTTATCACTTAAGAACAGCTCTTCGTTGGAACCAATATGTCTTTTATAAGCTGGAAAAACTCAAACTTAACTAGAATATAAATGTAACGTTACAACATTAAGTTGAGCTCAGATCCACAGGAAATGCAATAAAATCATGTAAAAACAAAACTGACAATGAACCTTGTTATCACTTTTGACAACAAAAATTTTTCGTCAATTAGCAAAGTGACATCAGCCAGGTTTTATTTTATATTTCTTTTAATTTGCTAAAATTAATAAATACTAGACATAATAATATTTTGATCTCATCGTTGCATATTCACTTCACCTTAATGTAGAATGCTATTAAGTGCATAAACCTTGTGCTAACTATATATGTAGCAGAAATATTTTAAATGTTTTATTCTATAGAGTTTTTCTTATCACAATTTGACAAAACGAGTATCGGGAGGATCTGATATACAGGAAATTAAACTATGGCCCTGGCAGGTAATGAAACTATCAAATTATATTATAAATTAATCTTTTGTTGTAATCAGCTCAAAATTTCTGTACAGCACACTAAGCTTTTTGAGTTATGGCCATTTATAAAAACAGACCAATTTTTGAAAATTTCTCTGTACACTTTTTTAACCCATGATTTTTTCATAAAAGGGCTCTAAAATCACCCCCAATATTTATTAAATTTTTATGCTGTGTAGAAGTTTAATTTTTTTGCCTTAATTTATTTGAGTTTTACCCATTTTTTAATGGGCTAATTTTAAAAATTTTACTCTAGTACAGCCTTTTCCAAAAATTGGCTCCACAATTGCCTTTTTATTACATTTTTGATGCATATTGATGTCCTTTTGCTATGTAAAAAATTTGAGCTGGTTCTGACATAATTTTGAGTTTGAACTGATTCCTATGAAAGTCAGATTTTTATGAACTTTTAAAGTTGTTCCAAAATTAGGCCAAAGTCCTTGTACTACAGTACATGCTCTCTTGCCATTTTTTTCAAAATTTACAAGTAAGTTTTTTCTGTTACTTATAAAATTATGCTTTTAGAAATTTTGAGCAGATTCTTTTTAAAATTGGAATTTTATGAATTTTAAAGGTGATAAAACTCTGGAAATATTATACTATAGTACAGGGTCTTCAGCCACATTTTGTCAAAAATGGCTAGGAGAAAATTCTCAATTTTTATAATTTTTTGATACAATTATACAGTATTTTTATGTTATAAAGAAATATTAACCTGATTTTGATCAAAAATTAGACATTTTACAAGTTTTAAAGATACCTCAAAAACCATGTACTTGCCAGGCCATGAAGCATGCTTTGAACCCTAGTCTGGTGCCAGTGTCATCATTTTGAGCCAAACCAGATGAACAAGTGCTACTACTCCTTATGTAATGAAGCACTATGGTGCAATGGACTCGCCTGCTGGAATTCACTTGAGTGATATGTATTACTTGTACTGTGATATTTTAAGCAATTTGAAAAAAATTATTATTGACTGCATAGTTATAATGATAATTAAAATAAGCTATGGGTGTGGCCAACAACTAACTAAATCATGGCACATGGGTAGGAGAAAGAAGAAAAGCTGAAATTTATTTTAGCATCTGAAGCTCTATTCCAAGAAAGAGTTGGCACAGAAAATTTTTCTAGATATTTAAAAGAGACTGAGAGAGTTTGGTTGCTCTTGCTTTCCGCAGTGCCGCCTGAAAAATTCTCAAAGAGGCTAAATCACAAACTTTGAGCAACTGTAACTCACAAACAACGAAGTTAGGACACAATCGTTCTTTTTGTTTTTCGTTAAATGGGATTTTCTACATCTGAAGCAAATCTCAGCCCTGTAGAGTGAAACACGAGCTCTCACCTGGAGAGAGGTCCCCTGGTTTAGCAGTTCACAGCTTTTGGTGCCACGGGATGCTACAAGAGCATAACTAGATGAAAGAAAGTAACTTTATCTGTTGCTAGAAGAAGAAATAGAGCTCTAGACTGCTCAAACAAAAAGATAATTTTTTTACAAATCAATTAAACTGTGTGGACAGAATGACAGAATGACAACCCAACTGCTTAGTACCCGCCTACGCGAGTCCAATAATATCATCTTATTGGCCTCACCCAGCTTTGCGTAGGCGAGGACTAGGTACTCAATTTGTCTGTCTGTCATTCATTCTGTGTGCTCTCTTTTGTCTTTGAGAATGTATATCTTTACAATCGCACGCTCTAAATCTGTGGGAGCTTCTCTTCTGTTAGGAAAAGTCTTGCTTTACTGCCCTCAAGATGTTTAGAGAGCAGCTCTACGTGGCACAAGCTTTTTAACTCACGAGAAAATGCCCAGCAACAGCAGTAGTACTCTGGAGGTAAATGAGACTCCTTCCCAGTAGATCAAGACTATTTATTCATTTAATATGTGTGAGACTCTTTAAATCTTCTTGTTGGTGAGTTATAGCTACTCGAATTTCATCCCGGGTGACTTTGCTGTAGCAGTAGTTCGCTAGTCTAAGGATCCTACACTCTCTTAAGTCACTCACTCTTTCTAGGCAACAATATTTAAGCCATTATGACATCATATAGTGCTTAGAAGAAGAGAAAAAACCTGAAGCTTCCCTCTCACATGGTCTTGCTGCATTATTGATAATTTATGCCACGCCTCCAAGCAGGACCAAGCTGGGAGTTC
>NW_003548531.1:7023-8794 GCF_000090795.2 Amphimedon queenslandica | reverse complement strand
TTTTATTACATTTTCTGATACATATACATGTACTTATGCTGTGTAGAAAGTTTGAGCTGATTCCGATCAAGTTTGGATTTTTTACAAATTTTTTAAGTTGCTCCAAAATCGGGTAAAAGTCCCTGTACTATTAGTAACGCGGTAGCGTTACTAAGTAGGATTCACCCCCAAACAAAATGGCTGCCACGACTTTTGCAGCCTTGCTATACCAGGAAAACGAGCTCCTATGCTTACCAGACTTCTTAGAGGACCTCATCTTGACCAGAGGACTTCATTGGTACCACTAGCGTGGCTCTAGACCTTGTCTAAGAGAAAATCCAAAAATCGGCGAACCGGCCGTTTTGTTCAGCCACCTTTTTTCATCATCATCATCATCATCATCATCATCAAGTCAGAAGTCCTGTCAATCCAGTTGTCGGTGTGTATCTCAGTATTGGTTGGTGCTACAAGGATAATTCTTACACCAATCTACTCCAACAGTCTATGCGCAGGTCCATGTCCCATCAGATCATTCTTCAAGTGAGGAAAAAGTGATACTGTCAGGGGCGTATCTAGGAATTGGAGGAGTGGGGTGCTGAGGGCGCGCGAAGCGCGCCGCGATTTTGGCCACACCCACTTTACGGCGGTAAAACGGCCTTTTCCTGCATTTTCGTCAATTACGGGTGGGGCCAAGATTATTTCAAGCGGCATACTGCTGTGTTACTGGTACTTCTGATTGCTCCTTAAAGCACTGGAAACTGCTGAAATCATGATAAGGGGGCTAGATAACTTTGTTAAAAGGCTTGGTAGTGATGCAAGAGTCCAGGAGTTCAGTAATTTTTTCTGAGCCCAGCCCTGAGGGGGGTGCTCAAGCCCCCTCAGCCCCCCCCCTAAATACGCCTCTGACATGTATGTATACAATGTACATCCTGGATTACTTATACTGCTGACTGTATTTTCTGTAGTATATTATTCATAAAAGATCATATATTATTGTTCAAAAGGTCACCTATTACTGGTCAGATGAAGCACTATATCATACTGCTAGTAGTGTACATTGTGTAGTAAGGGGAGGGCATAGTTTGTATATCAAATGCCAGTCACTCTTCACTACCTCATCCTATTTCTAGCTATTTAGTGCATGCATCCTACTCTTTGATGTAATTTTGCTACATCTCCATCTCTAGCACTTTATGCGTAATCTTCATTTGATACCTAATAATACATGTAGCTGTCATTCTGATCTCTGTGTATGCTTGCAGTTATGCTTATGTTATATGCTTACAGATCTGTGTATATGCATGCAGCATTGTAAACTAAGTACTTGTTAATGAGCTCTGACAGTAACATAGCTATAATGATAGAAAGGGGAGGAAATGTGATATACTTGCTTACCATTATATGTACACAGTTCCCAGTAAAGAGGGAGTGGATAGTTTGTATAATGTTATCATATACCATCATGTACACTATTGCTCTACCTCTCTATATCCAACTATATGACCATGCACCTCTTTGTCTTGAAAACTGTCAATAGCATTTAACTTACTAATCACACTAAGTTATTATAAACTAACTAGAAACAATGTAAAACATTCAAGGGCTCAGCCTTGAATGTTTATTATATTATTGGGTGTAGCTATCAGTGAAAACTGTCAATAGCATTTAACTTATTAGTCACACTAAGTTATTATAAACTAATAATGAAAATATTGTTTTGTTCAGTATTTTGTAAACGTGTTCTGGTTTCCTATTCAGTTCATCTTCAGACCAGACGTACTTAGCAGCTGCA
>NW_003548531.1:0-1920 GCF_000090795.2 Amphimedon queenslandica | reverse complement strand
TGCAAGGAAAGAATGAAAGATTTGGAGAAGCTCCAACCAGGCCACTCTTCTTAATGGAGAAATACTGTTCAGTTAAAATGTTTGCTGCAGCAACTGGGGGATCGATGGTTACAAACAAACCACTCACTTCGCGGCATGACTGCTGCTATTAGACTATTTCAAGCTGGTGTTGATGAACAATTAATCATGAAAAGAATAGGTCACAGAAGCACGGATGGTGTACGAATTTATAAGCACATTTCAGATCAACAAAATGCAGCCGGGAAGATGTTTCCTCAATAATATTATTATTACAAACAAAAACAGCAGTAGCTAGTGACGGTATACCGATTCACCTCATCCTCCAAAAGCACAAATCATATCTCTAGATGAAGACAGACACTTCAGCTTTAATAACTGCACAAACATACACATAACAATTCAAAAATAACATTACTATTATTGCTGTCATTATTTTTATTCCTAAAATTTCCCAAACTTTGGCAGAAGTATCTAAATAATTTCCCAGAGGTTTCTAAATATTTTCCCGGGGTATTATAAGTGATTTAGACACCTCATATAATGCAATCTGATTGGTCAATTCAAAACAAGCATGGTAGAATGTCTAGTTATTGCTAGTTATTTTCAAATAACTACTCAAAAATACTGAAAATATCCTGAATGTGACTCTTCAATTCTACACCATATGTAGTCTCTAATATCTATGCCATGATGAAGCAGGGGGTATTAGTCTCGCCGCCCAGACCATTCCCCAGCGCAGCCTACAGTCATTGGGGTGGACTGTAGGCTGGGGAATGGTCTGGGCGGCGAGACTAGNGGGGTATAGGTACAGTAGGACACTCTCCTCTAATTATTATCTACTCTTGGTGTTAGTTATTATAGTAGTTTCTCACATGACCCTCCGAAGGGACCGGCAGTCTGGCCTTGAGAGCCAGATGTGGCAGGTTAAAACGTTTTTTCGGGCGCCCAACTCTCCCTGCTCTGCCAAATCCACTTCAGTCAGGTCAGGCAAGTTTTAAGTAATCTTTATAGTCCTAAACTAGAGTTGCTTTAATAAGCTGATACTAAGTTTTTGTAGTACATGTACATGCATGTGTAAAACTGGTGTAGGCTCTGTGGTTTTGTGGATATAGCCTTTGTTTGTAGATGGCAACTCAACTACATGTAGAGTAAATTATCAATTTCCGGCAACCAGGTATTATCGGACGCTATTATTGACACTGCAGAGCTATAGTAGGGCCACACTGACTTTGCACTGTTATTATAAAAGCAGTCTTGGTGGTCACATTTTAAGCAGCTGCTAATTGTTTGTTAAGTGTTTATTATATAGGCGGTAGCCTATATGTAGGATTGAGGTTGATTTTTCAAGATGGCGGCCGTTTTTATGATTTTCAAACACTCACAACTCTTTTATCTTACGTTGTACAGCCTTATAAATGGCTTAGATGAGCTCTCCTTCACTGAGCGATTCTCTTGGTACCTTTAGAGTGGACTGTAATGCAGCGGGAGCATTTCTGGAGAATAGGCCCAAATTCAAATTTCTGCAAAATTCTTCAGACTTTTTCTTCTTCTTCTTCTTTCATCTTTCTTCTATCAACACGGAAATCTTTTAAACCAGAGAGCCGTTCAAGTTGGCTTTTACATCATTCCTTTGAGCTTGAGTCAAGGACTGGACATGTGGCTTCAAAAAGAAGCAAGGACAGAGAACAATGGAAGACAAATTCCAGCTGCAGCACCGCGTGGGTTTGTGGTTTGACGCCATTTTAATTTATGCGCACGTGATTAGCATGAATATGATTAACCTAACCACATAATCATAACAGAAAGTAATTTTATAATTTAAGAAAAAAGAATGGAAACAAGTAAATAAAAAACATTAAAAATGGAAAAGTAGTAGGATTAAATTGTAAAAAAGTAAAG
>NW_003548530.1:7428-8802 GCF_000090795.2 Amphimedon queenslandica | reverse complement strand
GTGTGAGTAATAATACCAGATTTGATAGATTGAGTAAATGAAAGGGATTGAAAATAGTGGTGTAGGTGGGTTGATGTTACTACCAATAGCTGGTGGATTTCCCATCTCCTCCATTAATGAGGCTGTACTGCAAAGATTTCATAGGATATTAATGGAGATCCACGAGGATGCTTACTAATGATACACCTACCATTTCATATAGAAAGTTTAGGATTACCTGCAGCAAGGTTTTTACATCTACAACGCTATTATTTTGTTATAACAAACTCACACTTGTTTGTACTTGTTAGTGTATGTTTATTTGATGTATTGTTGTTCTTCGTTCACCATAGGATGATGAAGAAAGTGTACGTCTTAATGATAATAAAGTACGTCTTAATGGTTCATCAACTCATTCTCTTTTGTCAAATGTACATGTAATTAATAATACCAGATTTGATCATAGATAATAGAGTATAAATGGAAGGGATTGAAAATGGGAGTGTAGGCGGGTCCATGTTGCTATTGGCACCTACCAATGGCCAGTTGATTTCCCATCTCCACTTAATGAGGCTTTACTGCAAGGATTTCAAAGGATATTAATGGAGATCCATGAGGATGCTCACTAATGATACTCCTACCATTCCATATAGAAAGTTAAGGACTACCTGCAGCAAAGTTTTTACATCTACAATACAATGCTGTTTTGTTATAATAAACTCATGCTTCATAGATTCTAACTCCAACTAGTATCATTCCATTGGGAAATAAAGATCTTTTATAGTCATAATAATCTAAAGAGAGAAAAATAAAATACCAGTACAAGATGATTTATTGGCAAGGAATTGGTATTGGCGACTGATGGTTCTATGAATAAATCACCAATATAAAATCTGCTAATCTGAGCATGCTCATGGCACGTAGCTCAAAATTGCTAATATAAAATTTGCCAATTAATTTTCCACAGACAAATTTGCCAAATATTACTCTCGCCAATAAATCATTTTGTATGGTAAATGACATTCTCAAGAGAAAAAAGTGCCGTAATCAGTATTATTTACAAATTTTTCTGCACAATGGAGAACAGCATTATTGAGAGGGCTTAAATAAAATAGGAACACTCTTCCACCAGATATTGTTCCTAAAAGAGACAAAATCAGGAGTTAATTGCGACAAAAAATTTTAATGAGCCTCTGTCAACCTAACAGCAATAGAAATAAATGGAGGTTGGGCTATGCCCACGCTTCCGTTTCTAATACCTTTTTTGTTTACTGACTTGATACTCTATTACTGTATAGTGGGAAATTTTTGTGACCCAAAATTTTCATGGATTTTGACAAGAGCATCTAAGAGAGAGGGAGAGGGAGGGAAAGAAAGACAGCTAGTAGGAGATTC
>NW_003548530.1:2486-5146 GCF_000090795.2 Amphimedon queenslandica | reverse complement strand
GTATTATTTACTTTTTGAGTGACCTCAGGCTCACTCTAAAATTGATTGATGTTTAAGTGGATTTATTAATCACATTAATTTATGGTGTTTATATTAATGTACATGTAATTTATACTGCATGATAAAAGTGGTTTACAATTTACTCTACAGCTTATTTCTTTTGTAGGAAGAAATACTTTTTTCAGAAAATAATGACAACGGCAACAACATTCGGTCATCACTAGTAGGCAAAAAAATAATTACAAAAAAGAGCATTACTAATGACATACTTCTTGATGAAATAATAGAAACATTTATTGATTTTTTACACAAAAAAGAATCTGCAGTACTATCAACTACTGCAGCTGACACAGAAATACCTGCAGGGCATCAAGCCAAATTTTAAAGTGCCTTTTAAAGATGAAAGTGCAGACTTATTAGACAGTGATGAAGTGAAACTATGTTCTAAATCAGAATCAGACCAAATTTTAAATAAATCTATTCAAAAAGAAGATAAACATTCTGAGGCAGCAAAACTAGCAAATGAATTAATAGCCAATAAAGACTGTGAAGTAAATCCTATGGAATTTGGTGTAGCAGATGAATCAAAACTAAAAATATTTGACAAAGTTGTTGAAGATGAATTGGCAGTTGTAACCTCTTTGAAATCTATCCTTCAGTCTGTTCAAGAGCAATATGAAGCTATGTATTATGAAGAAATGAAGTTAATGCTGACCAAACACAGTCATTTAGCTGAAACAAGCTATGATTCTGCTCTTCTCTTGTTTGGAGGAGGCCTTGCTAGTTTAATGCTGAAAGAATATGAAGAATCATTTGACAAATTTAGAGAAGCAGGAGAGATCCTAGAGAAATTTGTTGACTCAGATAGCTCTTATTCCAATGATTTATCACTATGCCTTATGTACATGGGAGATGTAGAGAGCAGTCAAGGGCACTATAAATCAGCTCCTGACTATTTTGAGAGAGCCATTGCTTCCCATCAGCTTCATGGTCAACCATCACGATTTGAAGAAGCTTTTAAGCTAGATAGGACAACTCGTTCTGTTATGTTATCGAAACATGCTTTATCTCTTCGTAATAATGATTGTGTTGTTGATTCTGAGAAAAGATACAAACAAGCAACATTTTGCCCTGATGCCACTCCTTCAGATATCATAATCGCTCGCACAGGTTTAGGTAATCTCTTACACAGTGTTGGTAGTAATGAAAAAGCTGTCCCAGAGTATCTTGCTGCTATTGACATTGCTGAAAAAGAAAAAGATCACCTCTCTCTTGCCTGGGCTCATGGTAACCTAGGCAACACATACTTGAGCTTAGGGAAGAGGGAAAAGGGTCTTAGCCACCTCCAGACCTCTCTTGATCTCACTCTTGATCATGATTTTGATCCTTCCTCTATTAGTCGTGCTCTCAATAACCTTGGTACTGCCTATCAGTCTTTGAATGAGCTGGACAAAGCTGAGTTATATTTTGATCAAGCTCTCTCTCAAGCTATTTATGCTAGTGATGTGGTAGGGCAAGCCAGAGCTTATGGCAACATTGGTAATGTGTACATGTTGCTCAAGGATTTTTTAAAAGCTATTCCACACTACACTGAAGTCCTGAGGCTCAGCAGGGACAGGTCTACAGTATATGTTGCTTATCATAATCGTGGCTGTGCTTTGTTTGAGTTAGCTGAAAAAAAGAAAGGTGAGCAGTACCAATTCACTAAAAGAGGTGAGTTTCAGTTTATTGCTATTGGACCTGATACTGGTGATATGGATTACAAGCACCAGTCAGATGAAGAGTTGGATGATCATACTACTGAGTTATACCAGCAGTCACTCAAAGATCTGAAAAAAGTCATCAAAAATGTTGAATCAGCTTTTGCTAATTCAAGTTCCAGCACTATTGGTTTGGATCTTTATCTCTCTTTGTTTCACATTAATGCCAAGACCTTCCAAAGAGCTCAAGACTGTGCCTTTAACCTCAGGGACCATTATCAGTCACTCACTATTGCTGAGCAAGTCAGAGCTCGTACACTTGGTGAGTTACTCCTCAAACGCAAATCACACCAACTGCCTACCACGTTCAGCACTCCTCTTAATATTGATGCAATCAAGCTTGCAGTTGAATTACTACCTGATCCTTATACTCCTGTGGTTGTACTCTCTTACACTGGCACTAGGCTACTGGTATGGGTACTAATATTTGATGGTAAGACAGTGTCGGTTAATTCCTTTGAGCAGGAACCAGATGAGGAACTATTTGGGAAGCAACTTGATATGTATCTTCGATATGAGCTGGCTGATGACCTCACTGGTAATATTGACCTTTATGGAGAGGAAGAAGAAAAAGAAGTTGAAATTGAAGAGGAAGGAGAGAAGACAGATGAAGAGAAAGAGATTGAAAGTGACAAAGAAACAAAACAAGAAAGTGATGAAGAGGAGAAAAAGGAATATGCCGAGAAATATAGCTCAAAATATTCTAGCAACATGGATACAAACAAGCTGATTGATACTGAAATTCTAGAGAAAGCTACAGAACCATTAAAAAAAGAAAAAAAGGACAAAAAGAGTGGTCCTGCTAGAAAGAGAAAAATCCTATCTGATCTTTACAAGATGATTGCTAAACCATTGGAAGCTATACTTAAAGCAGTTATACCAGAGCCTATCCTTCACTCA
>NW_003548530.1:0-2310 GCF_000090795.2 Amphimedon queenslandica | reverse complement strand
TGAGCCAAGCAAAATTGATTCATTTAGCCACACATGGTTCAGCTAATTATGGGTTTGTTTTGTTAGCTGGTCATTGTTATGATAGGCAAACAACGTTCACATCATCTCTTCGCTATCATGAAGATGAGAGGAAGCTGTTGCTTTATGCAAGTGAAATTGAGTCCCTTCGTTTACAGTCTTGCCTCGTAATACTCAGTTCATGTGATTCTGGTCGAGGAAAGTTTAAAGGAGACGAGATACAAGGAATGTCCCGTTCTTTTCTATTAGCAGGAGCAGCTGCTGTGATGACATCATTATGGAAGGTCCCTGATCAATCTGCATCCTACTTTATGCAGTATTTCTATCGTTATCTTCTTGATGGTCACACCAGTAGTGTATCACTTCAAAAGTCGATTCAAAGCATTCGCTCCATTCATCATTTCTCTCAAGTCATACACTGGGGAGGATATCAGCTAACGGGGAGTGATGTCAGGATTGTGGTTGAAGTCTCTGATCAGGATAAAATGGTTTTTAAAGCTTTGGGTTGTCCTGAAGGTGTCTCTCCATTTCCTCATCTTGAGCTGTTACAACAGTTGGAAAATAATCTGCTTTCATCTACTGAAAATAATATTCAAGTGAGTTATTCTTAATCTTATTGCACCTTTTGAATTTTGAATTTTTCCATAGATAATTTATGGTCCCTGTGGTACTAATCCTGCTGAAACTGTTAAAGACTTCATTGCAAAGCATCATTCTGCCTATCAATCTATCTACTGGTGTAATGCTTGCCACCCTGTTGTAATGAATGATGTGATTAAGATCATGGAAAAGGTAAACTATGTATGTAGTGATATAATATTTACTATTTTTATAATTATGCAGGTTGTTTGTGAGTATGGTGATCATCAGTCATCAATGTTACTGGTTGTTGATAGTGTTACTGTTGACAATGTTGCTGATCTCATTCCTCTGTCTTGTTGTAAAAATATTCAATTAATATTAGTGGCTCAATCGATTTCAGATTACAAGGAAATAGCTAGAGAAGTAGATATTAAACTCAAGACGGGTGTAAATTCATTGCTAGCAGTTAAACCTCTCACTGAACTTGAGTGTGCTCAAAGGATAGTGTATTCGTTAGTTAGAAATGAAGAAAATGACATCACTTGTTATGATTCTAAAGATATTAATAGTCTTGCTTCGTTGTGCTCTGGATCTCCATCGGTTGTAAAAATGGCAGAACGAGTTGCTGCAGTAGGCACATCAGCATTAAAGATAGACGATGATGAAGATTTATCTGTACTTGATATAGAATTAAAATCTTGTCATGAAGAAGTAATGGTTGTCAAATTATCTCAAAGTAAAAAAGAAGTTAAAGAATATTCATCATCATTGCATATTTCTTCGATAATAAATAGTTTATGTCTGTCTCCTGTGAGTCGTATTTTGCTAAATTGTGTATCAGTTTTTCATGGAGTTCCAATCCCTAAACTTTTCTTAAGCTCATTAGAAAATGAAATTATAAACGCATCATCATCATCATCATCTGACTCTCCCTTGACCTCTCTTTCTTTATCATCTCTCTCTTCATCGCACATTATAGCAATAGATTGTGTTGCTGAATTGTTAACTTGTCAATGTATAGTGTCTTATCCTAGTCCTGTTATAGTACAGGCTTCTTCAGCTAAAGCAGCTTCATCCATTGACACAACATTGTACACCGTACCTGATATTATATCTGAATATATGTGGAGCAACATGGACACTGTTGATAAACTCTTCGCCATTGGTATAGCATATAGAACGATTAAAAGGAAAGCTAAAAATATGGCAGTTTATTCTCATGGGTTGGTAAATCAGTTGTTAGAAAGATTCGAAGACATTGAAAATGGCCCGTCTTCTGATGTTGACTTTGATGAGAAAACAATTCAAGAAATAAAGGATGACTGTTATGTACTTTTGCTTAGTTTAAAGGAGCTTTTTAGAACTAACTGATAGATCGAGATGAATATAATGGCTATTAAATAAGTCAGGGTATGTAAATTCTGAATTAAAATGTAGCTGTTCGGTAAAGGTCGCCAGGGGCCTATAGCTCATCAGGTAGAGTGCCTAGATTTTAATTTGTTGGGACAATAATGATAAACATTAGATCTAATAGTTTGTGCAGTATCTCACTTGTTTACCTATATCACTTTTACCTATATAATGCATTACTAACAAAATATACATACTTTAATTGCTGAGTTAGCTTGGCAACTATGTCTATTTATAAAAATACATTTTTTTGTATCTTACATCATTGGTAATTTTTTTCATCATTGGGAACCGGAAATG
>NW_003548529.1:7406-8802 GCF_000090795.2 Amphimedon queenslandica | reverse complement strand
ACCAGCTTTTGTAGCTTGAAAAAGCTCCATGCCAACGAAAAGAATCAGTTTTGCCTTTTCTTCATTCATCCTCCATTGAATCTTGCCGTCCAAAATGGCGGCCAATTATCACCGTAGGTGGATACCGTAATAAACAGTAATGATATTCATAGGCCACCGTCAATCTCACCTGAAGAGGTCTATATCGTATCTTGTCAGAGAGTTGTCGGTTTACACGCCTTTTAGCGGCATCTACTGTCCTGCAATCCCTTTTCCACCATTGAGTATAAGTAGCTTTTTCATACTGCTTCAACTTAGCTTCCAGCTCATCATAAGACTCAAATCGTTCCCCAAGCACGAAAGAAGGTACTTGGGGCCGAGCTTTAGCTTCAGAATGTTCGGCAGAAGAAACAGACTTTGAAAAGACAGCTGCCATGATTAAGCACGTGTGTAAACGGGCGTGGTTTAGGCACCACGTGATCATGCCGGTTCTATAAGACCTTGAAAATGGGAACCGGTACCGGTTCCGTAGCCACTTCCTTATTCTTAATCTTCTTTTTTAACAGATACTGGTCACAGTATTTATGGTTTATTATTATAATTAGTAAAGGTTATACAACGAGGTGGAGGTATCTATGGCATTTATCATACCGAGGGCCATAGGCCCGAGGTATGATAAGGCCATAGATACCGACACAGAGTTGTATAACCAACTTCTACTAGTACTATAAACAAATAGTTTACTTAGCAACAGTTAGCAACAGCAATGCATTCCCATGGTAGTTTTTGCGCGTAGCAACAGCGCACTATAACAGTTAAAAAAATAATGTCGTAACCTGAACATGGCGGAAAAAAGTGGATCTTCTAAAAGAGCCTCGCAGCTATCAAAACGAGGAGGCCCTCAACTCCCAAAGAGTGGCAGTGGCCCGCCTGGAACAAAGAGTAAGATTCCTAAAACTCCTACTAATCATGCTGCATCCAGTCCAGCGCTAGTCCACTGTGTCTGTTCTTCCACCGAAGACGTTGGACTCATGGTCGAGTGCGAGTCCTGTTCAAAGTGGTCTCATTCCAAGTGTGTCGGCATAACACAGTCTACTGCTCCCTCCTTTCCTTTTGTCTGTCCCTTCTGTGTCAAGTTGCTCTTTTCCAGATTAGCTGCTGCGGAACTGGAGATAGATGCTCTTCGTAAACAAATTTCTACTCTCGAATCTGCTGCTGAACAATGTCAGGCTCATGGTGCCGAAATAGACAGGCTTAACAATTCCCTCCAACAGGCATCCCTTAACACACGTTCTCTTCCTAGAGAGTCTGATCCCCATGATGCCTCTAACAACAACAGCAGCTCAAACCCAAATTCTAGAAGACAGCATATGCATCATAGTGCTAGAAAAGAAAAGGAGACTGATCGCAGGTACAA
>NW_003548529.1:0-2359 GCF_000090795.2 Amphimedon queenslandica | reverse complement strand
TTATTATTATTACCCAATGAGCTTTTATGTATTTAGGGTGTCAGCAGGGCTTGCTGGCAACCCTTCAATAATGTTGCACTCTCATCGCATTTTCCTACTTTCATTTGTACTATTATTCATTGTTTCATTATTGTAAAATCTTTATTAAATTAAAATTAAAAATAACATTATCTTCCCATCTATGGCTGTCTCTGACACCTCAAGTGAAATAGACAGGCAGATGTCAAAAATCTTGCGTTTGCCCTATTAGATGCATGCAGTGCAGCAACTTTACTCATTAGATCTACCCATGTGTATACATGTGGTGTATCTAGGAGTGTAAAGGGTCAATCCTGTGAGGAGGTCCTTCTTCAACAACCCGTTAGTCATATCAATCTCATTGACTTGACCACTTGTGAGACAATAGACAATGTAATGACTTCTAGTGTAACATTAAAAGATTGATACTTTTATCTTGTGTATTCATCAATGGATCTGGTGTAATGTATCAGATAATGTAGGATATGGTATGCATTCACCACCAGTCCTATATAATGACTATCACTCACTACTCATCAATACTACAATCATTCTATGTATCATTGTTGTTAATCTATTAGCTGCTAAAAGAGCATTAACTGCAAGTTGTTTCAATACCTTCAATGTTACCACCTCAAGGTGTAAATAAAAGTGTGAGCAAGAAAAGGAAGTAGTGGAATAAAGCTGTATTTGTAAAAAAATATTATTCAAGAACAAAATTAATACAACGACCAAAACAACAAAATAATAATTATGAATAAAATCAAATAATAATATTGTCCATTAATAAAGTTCTCATCAGAGCCTAAATGAACTTGCCATAGCGCTAGCAACAACAGAGTCTCCTCCCATTCAAGAACATCTACAATAATAATCAAGTTATTAAAAAGAGGGAAAATCCAATTTTGATCAGAATGAGCTCAAACTTTTCACAGAACTTAAGAACATGTATACATGTACATGCATGTATTGAGGGAAATTGTATAAAAAGAGACTTCTCTTCTTTTCATTTAAAAAAAAATTGATTTATGATCATACAGGGAATTTAAACTGATTTTTGAGTAAATAATAGCTTCAAAACCACCCAAAATTTTTATTACATTTTCTAACACAAATATTGATGTACTTTTGCATAAAAATTTTAAAGCAATCCTGCATGACAAATATTTTTTAAAGTAACAAGCATTTTATTAAAAAACTAATTTTTGATAAAATATCACAGGCTCTAGCTTATGTCTTGTTCCAAAATTTGGCTCTAAAGTCACCTCAAATTATTTGATACATTTTGATGCCCTTATGCTATGTAGAAAGTTTGAGCTGATTCCGTCAAATATCTTTACCTTGCAACTGGTTGAATATTGAGTGCTTGAGTTTACCAACTGACTCAGGACAGACCCGTCCCAATAGCTCAATAGTCATAGACCAGACACACAGTAAGACACACACTGCCAGGGAATGACTGGCCTCACAAGATACCACATCCATTGATAAAACTAAGAGGAGGAGGACAGGAAGAGTACATGTACATACAGTACATGATAAATGCAAAGAAAATTGACATGTACATCTACATGCATGTTAAACTGAGAGAAAAAAATAACAATAATAACAAGATAATCCATTCCATTATCTGGACTCTTGAAAATAATGATGAAAGTTGTTATCTTTTTGAGTACATCAAGTTCAACCTGCTGACACCCACAGAGCAAAAGCCTCAAATCCTCAGGAGCCAAACCTTCCAATAGTAGTAGGGAGGACATCATATAAACCAGACTTCATTGAATAAAAGGGGAAGAGAGAGAGAGAACAAAAGACAGGAAGAAAGAGGAGAAAGAATGACCCAGTAAACATGGCTATTACCCTCAGTAAGCCTATACTAACCTGGAGTGGTTCTTTAATTATCTTTATCATCCTACGTAACTTACTCATATACTCTAACCATTAGCTACAGAAACACTACATGTAAATTAAAAACCAATAATGTATACATGCATACATGTACATGTACTCACAGGCTGAGAGTGTGGTGTCCTTATAATGTTCAAAATTACTCTTCCTCCTTTCCCTCTCTATAGCAGATGGCAATACCAACCTAATATTGAACAATAATACACAATTATTATTATTATTATTATTATTATTATTATTATTATTATTATTATTATTATTATTTTACCTCTCAAGGCTGTCAACCTCATAATCACCCACTAACATTTCTTGATACCTAAGAATAATGAAATTAAATACTGCAGAACATGCACAGAATAGAATACCTAATAAAAGTTTTTTAAATAAAAAATTAGAATGCTTGTTGTACAATGTCCACATAAATTGATGTGCT
>NW_003548528.1:6257-8803 GCF_000090795.2 Amphimedon queenslandica | reverse complement strand
AGTTATAATGGTGGATTCAAGGTTCTGATAGGTTATTGTAAGTTAATATTTGTTTTAAATTAGTTAAATCTTCAATTTATGGCTAAAATTCCATTTGCGTACCTCTGTAGCCCAAATATTTGCTTCTGTGAGTGTATTTTTGTCATGAAATGTTGTTACTTAATTTATTACATTGTTTAGGCAACTTCTCTTGTTTCTCCAGAGTGTTCTTTAGGAAATATTCAAGAAAAACCAGTTTGCCATGGTACGACTTTTGCGTACCTCTCAGCCCTTGTAAAAAATCCCAGCAAGATCTTATAAGGTTTTTCATGATTTCACATGATTAGACAAGAAAACATAAAATAGTAATCTTGTAAAATCTTAACACAGAAATTTTTACAAATTCTTATTTAAGATTTGATAAGATTTGAACAGTTTTGTCAGATCTTGTGATATCTATCATAACTATAATTCTTGTAAGAATTTTAAAGGTCTTATGAATAAAGAATATGTCAGAAAATGTAAGATCACACCTCACTTAAATCTTGTAATATCACACCTTGTAAGAACTAAGATGGTCTTGTTAAATTGAAATCTAATAAGATCTTACAAAATCTAATAAGATCTTACAAAATCTAATAAGTTTATGATCTTGAAGAATCATCTATGATCACACGACACTTAAGATCACTCATTAAGTCATAAAAGATCTTGAAAGATCTTACAAATTGCATGACGTCACAGGAAGTGGTAGACAAACCATGATAGCCTTTACAATAGTGGCAGTATATAAAGAAAGTAAAATTTCAACATACATGTAATTAAGTCAAAAAAGTTAATAAGTTCAAATTAACCTTCACATCATTAAATAATTCATTTATGCAATGTAAGATCTTGCTCAGATCTTACTGTTACATCCATTTTTCATAAGCTGAAACTTCAAGTAAGAACTCAGCTAATATTTTTAAATCTTGATAAAGCAAGATCCCATGATATCTTTCATGTTCTTTGTTTCAAAATCAGGTAAGATCTTGCTGTGATCTTCTAAGAATTTGGTAAGATCTTGAGAAAGATCCTGTAAGATCTTGCTTACATTTTGATAGCAAGATCTAATGCTATCTTATATGATTTTTGTTTCAAAATCAGGTAAAATCTTGTGTAATATTAGCAAGAATCTTGTGAAGAATTTTAAAGAAACTTAACAAGATCTTGCTGGGATTTTTCACAAGGGAGCGGAATAGACTACATTCTATTGCTATAAAACTGCTATAAAGAGACCCTTCATATGTTTTTACATTGTTTAAAGTTGTTTTTGAATTTTCCTTGTTGCTGGTTTTTTACTTATAACAATTTACATTCAGCCATTTTGCTAAGATGCCATTGATTGCTGCAAGTAATTTTAAATGAATATATATAATAACAAAGTCTGATAATTAACTTCCGGTCCGTAACCAATCCCGGTTACGTTAGTCTATTATATCCCTGGCATCAATGAGTCAGATTGGGATTAAAGATAAAGGTAGCTCACCAACTATTGCAAGACAGATATTATTGTTGATAGATTATAAGATCAAATTACTGTACAAAATGATTTGTATTGGTGGGATCTTTGGCAAATTTGTATTTTTGGCAAATTTGCCTGTGGAAAGAAATTTCTTTCCATAGGCAAGTTTGCATGGCACAAAATCACAAACAAAAAATCCGCCAATTAAGTGGCAGATTTTATATTGGCGATTTTGTGCCATGTGCTATTGAGGCTTGAGCATGCTCAGATTGAAACAAAATGGCAGATTTTATATTGGTGATTTCTTCATAGAACTGCCAATCGCCAATATTAATTCTTCGTCAATCATCTTGTACAGATTAAAGAGAAAATGTAAATAATAGTACACATCATGACTTACTGCCTATTGTGTGACCAAGACAACAGTTTAATTATTGTTGATTGATATCAGAGAGAAAGACATATATCAGATTAGGCCACTCCAATTAAATTCATAGTTTCTCCTTACACGTGCAGCATGCAATGATGCGGGTGGACCGGCGGTAAATTAATTTTGATTATAAATTTTGATTAAAATAATAATAAAGTTTTGACAAATTAGCAACTATACCTGATTCCTTGTTCATTCATCAATGTACTAGAGAGCAGTGAAGAGCCCAGTTATTCTTCAAAAAGAGTGAAAAGACATGCACTTCAAAAGATATGAGTTTACGTTATTATTATTTTTAATATTTTAATCAAATAACTAAAATATTGATCACAGCGCGGGCAAACGGGTGGGTAAGGAGAAACTACAAATTTAATTGGAGTGGCCTTAAAAGATAAAATGTAAATTATAGTACACACTATAACTTATAGCTGGTTTACAATATTACGCAAGTTCTGATGTTACATAGATGAATTAAGGAATAGAATCTGGTTCTATTCTAGCGGAAAGCATGCATTAAAAGGTCTAATCGCCCACATTTTTGATTAAAAATTGATGGTACGTTGGCCTAACGTCATTGTAAACTAGCCTTTACTCTCTATTGTGTGACCAAGACAATAGTTTATTAATTATTGT
>NW_003548528.1:1899-3928 GCF_000090795.2 Amphimedon queenslandica | reverse complement strand
CAACACAACGGAACTTGGCCCAACTACTCGATTTTCTTACTTTGAAGCTTCTGTACCTAGCACTTGTATTTGAGCAACACAAAACAGTTAAGAAAGACTTTTCCACGTCAAAAAGAAAGATCTAGGAGCTTAGAACACGCTGTGCTAAAGTTATTGTTTATTAAAAACAAATTTCAGTTGTACAGAATGAATGAATGAATGAATGAATGAATGAATGACAGACACACACAACAACTACCTATACCTCGCATAGGCGAGGCCAACAATAGTTTAAATACTATAATTTTATTGATATCAGAGTCAGATTAAAAAATAATAGCTTACATGGCATTGATTTTTTAGTATGCAAGAATTCATAATACTTGCACCACACCCACCTTAAAGATGCACTTTTGGTCCATAAAAATATAATAATAGGTATTGGCATTAATTAGGAGGTATTTGACTAAAATTTAGAGGCACACATACATGCACAGTGTCATATAATTCTTATGTGAATAAACTCAACATTATGACAATATTATAGTTATCATACCATGTCATGATCAGATTGACTAGTTTGCTTGTTCCCCATCTCTCTAGTACTTACTTATAAGAGAATCAGTTGAAAGAGGAGAATTAAGAGAAAAAGGAAAGAAAATATAATCTGATTGTTCAGATACTAATTCTATATCATGAAATTATAAATAAGACTTGATCATTGTGGAAATTGGATAGGTAGGGGATCGAGTTAGGCCTAATTCTACATTTTCATTTGAGAGACTAACATCTATACAAGCATAATTGCCATTCCAGAGCTAAAATGCATGATACAAACAAGGGCAGGCCATGCATGCCCTGCTAAGCAGTTGGCATTCTAAATTTCTGATCAAGGAAGTTAACCATGCAACCCTTACCATAGCTATAAATTCTACATGAACAATGAGCCACTGATACCATAGGATACCTTTTTATCAAGGGCTGTAAATTTTGCAGATTTTGCAATTTTTTGAAGATTTGCAAAAATTACTTCTGCGAAATCAAACCGGCAATTACGGTACAAGATGGCATAAATTCACAAAAATTAAATCTGCGAAATAGATTTTTAGGGAAATTCGTAAAATTTACAGCCCTTGAAAAAAGGCACCCTACGGTAACATGCATTTCTTAGTAATTGGAAAAAGATAATGAAAAATTTACAAATCTATTCCGGACAGCCGCCAATAATACTGTCCAGTGTTACTGTAAAGATTCATTAATTCGCAGGTTTAGGCTGTATTTGGCAATAACCCTCGAAGTCATTTATAGCACCGTATATAATTATATAATAACAGGCAGTCTATGGTCAGTGAGTGCATAGGGGTAGGAACAGGGGGGGCAGGAGGGGCTTAAGCCCCCCCAACTTTCATTGAAGGGGGGCTTAGCCCCTCCAACTTTAAGTGATGTACATGCATTACTATTATCAACACTATAGACTTTAGTTTAGGTAATCCTTATATGTGTGCATATTGTGTGATGATTCGTTTTGTAAAACAATTAATACATTTGTTTAACTTCTAAGAACACACTATTATTAGTTTTTTCAGAAATACACAAGCTTCTACTTCTTTATTTAACAACTCTGTTAACATCAGCTTCAGCTGAGCATACATTTTCAATGTTAAGGAGATTAAAAACTACTTGTGCTCCACAATGTCTTAATCATGTAGTTATTTTGCCTACACACCAAGAATTTACAGATGATTTACACATCGAGGACATTGCAAAGGAATTTGTTACATTTAATGAGCACAGACGCTAATATTTTGGACAGTATTAATTTCAGTACATGCTATGTATTAATGATCAATTGTAAAAATAATACCTTAGCCCCCCCAACTTTTAGTTTGTTCCTACCCCTATGAGTGAGTGTATACTGAGATCTAAGACGTCTTACTTCTCTTAGTTGCGGGTAATAGTGTGGCTTTCAGCCACCCCGCTGTAGCAAATTTGCAGCAACCTCTGAGTCGGTATAAAAATTATAGTAGAAACAGGACTTAAAAAGAAAGTC
>NW_003548528.1:0-1889 GCF_000090795.2 Amphimedon queenslandica | reverse complement strand
ACCCCAGTTTCATTTTATGATTAAAACTATGCACAAGGCCATGCTATATAGGAATAGACTGGTTAGTTCTGCCTGCCATATCACTGAGAGCAGAAATCCACCAAAATAACGCCAAAAAGCGGCCGATCTGTTGTACCTCTCCCGATCGAACTAAGCATAGAGACACGAAGAGAAAGGCATCATCATTATCTCTGGTGTTTTCTTCATGAGAATAAGCTATTTAGAACCAGCTAAATCACATTAGAAAATTAATAGAGCTCATCAAACATAAAAATTCTTCATGATTTTCACCATTTTGATGCAAATTCATGCAATTACATGCATTAATAATCACACAGTCTATACACGTGACGTCATCAGTTTCCAATCCCGGTTACGTAGTGTACAGTGCTTTGCATGCAGGTTGCTTGACCCTGCATGCAAACTCATTAATCACGTGACTCTCACCATACTAGTAATACATGTCACGTGAGCAGAAACTGGGTCAAGCAACCTGCAAAGCACTGTATAATACAGTGCTTTGCAGGTTGCTTGACCCTGCAAACTCGTTAATCACGTGACTCTCACCATACTAGTAATACATGTCACGTGAGCAGAAACTAGTCAGGCGGGCCTGACCCTCGCGAAAGGCGGAGGGTCAGGATAAATACGTATACCAAAGTTGGTTGCATTTGTATGGCTTGGGCAGGGCTCAAAAGCTAGCTATCAGCATCCTAGTTAATTATGCCCACCTATCTAGGGTGGAGTTATGTTGGCAATATGTGGGGGCAAGCTGCTGTGCTTGTGGAAGAGATGCCACAAATGTAGCCCTTTCAATTTAAAGCAGAAGCCTACAAGCATGTTTATTTACCCAGGAGTATTATATAACTTACCTGATCCTTCATTATTAAACTTACGGGCTCTCAGTGGTGTTAAAAACTTAAAGTTATGATGATTACCTGGCAGTAATGCATCAAAATTAATGGCAAATAGGCACTCTTCAAAAAGCACTGTATGACTATGGAGTAACTGATTACACTTACGCCACTCCTTCCTAAAACAAAATGGCTGACATGATGTATCTCCTACCCCATTTCGTATAGACCACCCTAGGCGAGAATCGAATGCGTAGGAAGATTATTAGAAATTTTTACGGTTGTAAGGCGTGGTTTAGGATGAAATAAATTTCGGCCGCCATTTTGGTTGGCAACTTTCAATGGAGAACAAACGGGCCGATATAAAAACAAACCTGTATTAAGAATTCTGGAGCAAATTTGACCAAATCCTTGGCAGGAGAAGCTTATAGGCAGCTGTTCTTTCTTATAACAAGCGCTTTTTAGCTATTGATAGAGCTACAGCAGGTAAGTGAGGCATTTTCTTCGTGCCTCCATTGACTTCCATAATAAACTTGCCAACCAAAATGGCGGCCAATTAAGATGTGTGGGCAGATACCGTATATAAAATTAATGAAATTCATAACTTTTCCAATTCACGCCTAGGGTGGTCTATTAGAGAGAATATTCATATACACCAGTTTTAAAGACCTCATAAGATGTAGTATGGTATGCAAGAAGTGGTACAGTCTCCTCAGTGACGAGGACTCCATCATTATTTTGGCGAGCCAAATTCGAAGACGCTGGCACAAGACATTTCAGAAACTCAAAACACCTCTCAGAGCTACAGACCTTTAGATCCAAAGCCCTCGCTTATGAGTGCGCCTGGAACGGACAGGACGCTTCCAAGAACATATACATCAAGGACGACTGCCTAACTCTACATAGAAAACCAGTGGCCCAATCATCGGATGGTATAAGAGGAAAGACAGGGTTTCTAAGAGGACAGCATTACTTTGTTGTCATATTTCAAGGTCCTAGTTTCGGCTCTGCGGCTCTAGTGGGCGTGTGTAAAAA
>NW_003548527.1:7009-8805 GCF_000090795.2 Amphimedon queenslandica | reverse complement strand
TAATGGCTAATCTTTCCTCAATGTATTTGTTTGCAGATGATAGCAAATGCAGCAAGATAGTGGAATCTTTTGATGATTGTGACACATTGCAAGAAGAGTTAAATAGCATCTACCAATGGAGTGTTAATTCCAGACTTTCCTTCAACCTAGAGAAATCGTCATTAATCACATTTTGCTCAAAGCGCCACTCTCCTCTGGTCTCCTCCTACTACATCAATGGCCAGACCATTCCCCGGAAATCCATCATTAGAGACCTAGGTGTCATATTTGAATCAGACCTCTCCTGGTCAAAACACATCGATAGCATTGTTGCTAAGAGCTATCAGTCCATTGGACTATTACGTAGAGCTTTTCCTGTCTCCACCCCTATCAAGACTAAGAAACTATTATTTCTTAGCCTAGTCATTCCCAAGCTTACATATTGCTCCCCAATCTGGAGGCCTAATCTAATCAAAGACATAACTACCCTTGAGAGAGTCCAGAGAAGAGCAACTAAGTATATACTGAATGACTATTCATCCGACTATAAATCCAGACTTATTTCATTACAAATTCTACCCCTGATGTACAGGCTAGAAATAAACGACATAATGTTCTTCATTTCATCTCTCAAAAATCCCTCCCCTCATTTCAATATATTAGATTACTTCTCTTTCTGCTCCCACCCTATTACTACTCGCTCTACTTCCAAATCTAAGCTACAACACTCTCTGTCTTCCTCCTCTGTCCTTCAACATTCATTTTTTCACCGTCTACCACGCCTGTGGAACTCTCTCCCAGAAATCGACCTAAACCAATCCATCACATCAATCAAAAAATCAGTAACCAACCATATGATTAACCATTTTATAAATAATTTTGATTCTAACAATGCATGCACTTATCACTTTATCTGTCCTTGCTACAAATGTTCTCTCATTCCTACCTGTCCTTCTCTCTCTCATTAATTATTTTTCTCAGGGTGCAGTTTCAAGTAAACCGTATCCCCTCAGACTTTCCTTCTGTTTCATTTATCTTCTCTGTCCTTCTCACTTCCCTTGTCTTTGTCTGTAAAATTTATAATAATAAATAATAATAATAGTCAACTATTGCTTCATCTATTTCTTTTTTCTCTCACTGCCAGAGCTACATAGATCAATCAATCAGAGTTTCTGTTCCAGCACATTACTCATTAGCTCCTAAAAAGCTAACTGTTAACAAAAGTCATGACATTATTATTGCACTAATGCACTTGTACTCCGAGTTGTACTCCAACATGGCGGACGTAATAATTGGCCACGCCTACTGCAACCTATCTATAAGCTCAAGTCCTGTTTCAGTGAAAAGACATCAAGATCACATACAAACATGTATAATATTGTTCTTTTTTATATTTATGAACAAAAATAATTTGTCTTACTAATGCAGCGAATGACCTGCAATATACAGCAGCATACTATAATGCAGACAAAATTTTAGTCCATATGAACTGATGCTATATCATTCTACACATTCATGAATGTTATGCAACAACAGAAATGTCAAAAGCTGTCTATAGGCAAGGTCATTTTGATCCGGAAAAGAGAATTTCTAGCCGTTGGCTAAATGCAAAAATTGGATTATAATAAATAATTTTTAGGAGTAAGTTAGCAGTGCAAACCTGAGTGTTGTTTGGTATCAATAGGTAGACATGCACAATTGCTTGTTATAAAAATAAAAGTACTAAATTTAGGTGAACAACTGCAGAGATATTTAGGTAAACATGCTTTATGCATACTTAATGAGGGGGTGGGGCTGAAGGTTTTTAGCTAAAAACT
>NW_003548527.1:0-2754 GCF_000090795.2 Amphimedon queenslandica | reverse complement strand
AGCTTGAAATCTCCTATGGAATGAGCTAACTTGCATATTGATACAATGAAGCTTGAGTGTTTCACGAACGATAAAGTGTTTCAAAAACAGGCGACTTTGTGTACCTCTAACTGGTTACAAAATGGCTTTTTGGAGATAAAAACCTTGCTGCAGGTAGCTTTAAAATTCTATGTGGAATAGGCTATATATCAAAAGCAAGCGCTATCCTGGAGCAGCACAAATTTCCTTCGAAATCCTGCCAGAGCAACTTCACCAATGGAGGAGATGGGAAATCAATCAAAACATTGATGGTTGTCACTTGTCACGTCGTAACCCAACCCGCATTTCCTGTTGCTATAGCGCTACCCCCCCCCCCCCGTTGCCAATCCCTTTCATTTACCGTATAGCTTGAAATTTTCGTGGAATGTAAATTTCGTGATTTTCGTGGTTATGGCATGGGCTGCCCAGGAAATTTAAACCCACGAAATCATTGAAGTGCCATCCCCTATAAAAAGAATGCGGATCAGTGCGGATTGCTGCGGATCGTTCCGCACGGTGATTCGGTGAACCAAGCACGTGAACGCGCGGAACGTGCACGGACGTGTGCCTAGAATGCGGATCAACCCCCAAGAATTCAGAATCATAACTTCCCGTGGATCAGTCCTCTTGTTCTTCTATTCCATTCAATCTTTATTTGTTGCAATGTTTAACTCTTTATAAAGTAAAAATAACTATTTTTAACTCAGTGTAATAATTTTAAACTTTGAATGTACGAGATTTCAGTGATCATATCAAAAGCCTTCACTCAGCAATCCGCACTGATCCGCATTCTAACGGTAACGCCCCACTAGGGGCAAACCACGAAAATATCGACCCACGAAAATATCAAGCTCCCTTTTGAGTAAAAATCATTAATTTTCTTAGTAACAAAGGAATGCGCAATTCATAGTGCTAGAATTTAACTTGCCTTTCTTTCTGTGAAGTTATCAAACTTTTTTATCATAATCTCTTTCAATATATCAGGATCAAGCACAGCAAGGTAAGGCTGTGCACCAATATAGTATCTGTATACATAATTTATGGATGTTTTTGTTTGGACAATGAAATAGATCTACTTACCCAAATACCTTACCATATTTTTTTGACCATTTCTCTAAAGCATTGATACTATTTCCCTGCATACAACAATTATGACTAGCTATCCAGCACACTTGCATGCACTTACCAATTTAAATATGTCCAAAATGTTTCCAAAGAAGGGTACAGTTGGAGGAGAATGCAAGCCAAACTTTTTAAAAAATTGGTAGGGACTATACATAAACCTGAAATAAAATAGTTAGTTTCCATGCTGCTTTTACCAACAATAATAGGTTTAGATAGTGAACTTCAAATTGATTTTAGACTTACTTGTACCAAAAAAGAAATAAAATTATTGGGAAAAAAATTCCTCCTAGGTATGCAATGAACATGTCCTCATTAGCAGCAAATAGACAATAGACTATAGTTAAGGAAGGACAGGACTACAAATGCCGTTTCCTCACTTTCTTGTGCAATTATAAACAACAGAATCCATATAACAGAGTGGCACTATAGTGTCAATTAGTCTTGCTATAGCCATATCATTTTTATTGAAAGGTTACTGAGCCACAAGAGGCAACCACTCATGTATACTTTGTTGACTACTGAGTTGCAGCTAGCTAGGTCACTGCATCCAACATATTTTCACTACAGTAAATAAATACCAGGGTATCTAAATGAACCATGCTGCAGCCATAAAATTTGGTTTAAGTTGTGACATGAACTACATGAGCAATGATGAAACAAGTAAAATGTAAAGCATTAACAAAATTTAATATAAATGATAACAAATTGAAAAAATTGTGCAGGTGCAATTAGTCAGAGTAGCCTATAGTCTTGCCGCCCAGACCTATAGTCATCATGTTTGTGTGTGGGCTGGGGAATGGCCTAGGCAATTAGTAGCCAGCAAGCCATAGTGGTTACTTTGATGTAAGTCATGCATTGATGAGTAGCTTTACCCTTTGAAATTTAATTAGTAGATAGTGGTTGCTTTGGTAACAGCATGCATTGATGGGTAGGCTTTACCCTTGGAATGCCAATTTCATCAATGCAAGCATACCAAACAAGGATCAAAGGTCACCAAGTGTTACAGACATGGTTACGCTAAGAAATCATGCTTTTTAATAATTATTATTATATGCTTACTATTATGCAGGAACAATGGTCGATAAGCTTTGCTAGCCAGGTTACCTTTGGGTCAGTTTCTTATTTCTAATTGATAGATCTATCATGATAAATAATTTATTATAGGAAATTGAAAGTTTTGGCCAGAATGGGACACTAACTGGCACTATTGTTACACCTTGCTTTGAAGATACTGTAATTCTTTATGGAGTTTGTCTGTTCTTTTGGATGCTAGCAAGTGTTAACTTCTTGTGTCGCAAAAACAGAGAATTTATCCATATTCCTTTTAATCTATTACTTTTGACTAAAATGGTAGTTTATAAACTTACAATTAGCTACAGAAATATTAATTTTTTTCTTGTAGGTTTTGTGTTTTTTTATTATGCTCTTAACACTTTCTGACTTCATCTATGCCATCATTGTGGTTAGGAAAAATGCTATAGCACCTTATTTCTTCATGTCTCCATTTGTAATAGCATTTACCATGGTATTCTGACTAGACTATTAATAAGTGACTAGTGTTATACATGTCTATTTAATAGGTAACAGTGATTCTTCTACTACAATCTGAGT
>NW_003548526.1:4248-8806 GCF_000090795.2 Amphimedon queenslandica | reverse complement strand
TCCGACATAAACAGTCACACCAGACACTATAAACTTTAGTCTCTCTCTCTTGCAGAGATACAATAGTGGGTCTTTCCTCTACAACCGTTTGAGAACTATCCCACCGCTGCCACCAAAAAATGTAACAGACGCTCCAACTATCTGTTAACCAAACTTTATTCTTAATCAACACGAAACTCACAACTAACTAACAACACACTTATATAGATATTATAAATGTCCAGAAGGTTCTATAACATACAAGAATACTTTACATGATTGTTCTAGAATATACTTGAATAAACACATAATATATAATTACAATAGTACACAGAGAGTTCCGGATCCATCTAGAAACAACTTCTTACACCTGTATCATCAATTCATCATTCACCCATCTTCTTCAAGATGACTACGCCTATCCCATCACCCGCGACGTCTACCAGTGAAACCTCTACCGCGGCCAGCAGTGGCGCCAGTGCTCCCAGCTCTAGCACCGTTACTACAACCACTGCATCATCTCCTTCCCTCACCCTGAAGGATCTTCAGTTCCTGGGTCCCCTTGGTGTGGAATATCTTTCGCACGGAGCTCTCCAGGGGACTCCTCCATCTTCTATCCATCTTCTGTAATGAGCAGACTGCCTTTCATTGTACCAGCGTCCTCAGCCCCAGTACCTGTCGGCAGTCATGAGCCCAGCTCTCCCTGTGTTTCCTGCCAGCATCCCAGTGTCCATCACAACCACAGCTGCTCCAGGTGTACCAGCTTCTCATCTTATTCTATGCCCAGCTTGTATTTCTTCAGGTACATCAAGTACTGTTATCCTTTGGGGGTTGTTGATTGGTGGGGTTACCGCTAGGCCCCTCATTTTTTTATTCCACCCTTACTTTTTCATTGCCTCTTTGACAAATGTTGTTATTAGCCTGTGACACCCCCCTTTTGAGTTTGTAGCACCATTTTGTCACTCTGATGGGATGTCCCTGCTATGCTGGAACTGCTTGGGACACTCCCCTTGCCCCACCCCTCTTCCTTTCTCTCTCTCTCTCTCTCTATTCTTATTATTGTTATTATTATTATTATTTTATTGGTAATGTTGTGTTATTATTATTATTTCTTATCCTCTTCTCCTCTCCTTCTCTCCCCTCTCCTTTGGGGTGGGGCAACTACACTTGGGAGGAGTCGCACCCTCCCCAACTCAACTCCACCAGTGGGCGCCCCCACCACTCATACTCCTCACTGAATCCATGGGGTCTTCATTGAGTCAATGGGGATGCTCCCCCTATGGGCATTCCCACTTCTATGAATGATGCTCATTGAACCCGCTGGGTCTTTATTGAGTCAATGGGGACGCTCCCCCTATGGGCATTCATACTTCTATGAATGATGCTCATTGAACCCGCTGGGTCTTTAGTGAGTCAACGGGGACGCTTCCCCTATGGGCATTCCCACTTCTATGAATGATGCTCATTGATCCCGCTGGGTCTTTATTGAGTCAACGGGGACGCTCCTCCTATGGGCGCTCCCACTTCTGTGAATGATGCTCATTGAACCCGCTGGGTCTTATTGCGTCAACGGGGACGCTCCCCCTATGGGCACTCCCACTTCTATGAATGATGCTCATTGAACCTGCTGGGTCTTATTGCGTCAACGGGAACGCTCCCCCTATGGGCGCTCCCACTTCTATGAATGATGCTCATTGAACCCGCTGGGTCTTATTGCGTCAACAGGGACGCTCCCCCTATGGACGCTCCCACTTCTATGAATGATGCTCATTGAGCCAGCTGGGTCTTTATTGAGTCAATGGGGACGATCCCCCTATGGGCATTCACACTTCTATGAATGATGCTTATTGAACTCGCTGGGTCTTTATTGAGTCAACGGGGACACTCCCCCTATGGGCATTCACACTTCTATGAATGATGCTCATTGATCCTGCTGGGTCTTTATTTAGTCAGCGGGGACGCTCCCCCTATGGGCATTCACACTTCTATGAATGATGCTCATTGAACCTGCTGGGTCTTCATTGAGTCAACGGGGACGCTCCCCCCTATGGGCATTCCCACTTCTAAGAATGATGCTTATTTTTACTCTTCCTTCCATAGGTTCCAACCTATTGTCCTTCATGAATTCTGCCCTGACCTTGTCAACAGGTGGCCATCTTGGTACATCTCGCACTCCAGCACCAGATAGCCACCAACCATTCTCTCCCCGCTGGGGCGCCGCCTTCCTTGGCCACGCTGCTGGCTATGCCACTGGCCAACCAAGGTCATTCCAAGACTCTGCCCCTAGCCCTCCCCTCACCCCTCCCACCCGTTCTTGGAAAGGTCGTGGAGGCCATCAGATTGGGCGCCTCCGTAGACTTCCATGATCTGCTAATGGACAATGTTGCCCTATGACAGAGGGTCATAGACTCTGGACTGCTGAGCGGCCCTTCTCTCCGCCTCAGAGAGATTGGGGACGTAGAGACCTGGCTCCATTGCCCCTGACCTTTGGGGCAGCCAAGGTCAATTACCAGGGGTCAGGAGAACTAATGGCCTATGGCCAGATCATTCTAAACTTGGCTCATGAACACGGGGGTTGGCATACGACACTCACTTCCGTCAGCTCCGAGGGCAGGCCACAACCTCCCATGAATGGAGCTGAATTTGTCAATGCTCACTGCAAATGTTCTCCAGGTGGCTGGTCAGTTTGCTGGCTCTGCCAGTCGCATGATCATCACAAAAAGGACTGTGCCCTGGCCCCTCCCCCACTCCAGCAGATTGACGCCCCCGCCCATACAAACTGAGTGATGAGGTCGGCCAAAGATTTAACTGAGCGACAGGCTGTGCTTCATCCTGACGCAGGTTTAGTCAAAAATGTTGGTCATATGGGCTGGCCAATCATGGGGCCTCTGCCTGCAAAGGCAAACTGGAGAGTGGCAAGCCCGACTACCAACAGCCGACTCCGCCGTTGCCTGTGTCTGGCCATGTCCCCTGATTTCAATTAACTATCTAAAGGACTATGACATCATTGATCTAATTAATTAGAATTATTATCTTAACTATTTCTCATTTGAATTCTGTTGTTCAATTGTGTTGCCTTTGATTTTTTCAAACAGTTTTATAGTAATCCACATCACACGCACAAGTGATACTCCCCTGAGGTCGACACTCAGCAAAGTGTCTTGTGTCATTGAATTGGACCGCAGTCCATAATATCTTGATAGTGATTGAACTGTTTGGTGAAAAGAATTTTTAAATTCTGTTACCTCCTCATTCTTCTACTGATGGTATTAATGAAACTGAATACAAGGTTTGTTAATTGCATTTTAATGACCTGCATGGGACCCATGAGATGTACATGTACATGTATACACAAATATTACATGCAAATATATCGGAACAAATAACAATTAAGATGCTTTACTAATCAGCCCACAAATTTTGCATAAAGTGGGTGAAACCAGAAAACAAAATGGCAGCTTACACATGGGAGCTTTCTAACAGCAAGATATCATATAGAGAGAGGACCTCTATAAGTCTTAATAAGAACCCAGCTATGCATGCAACATAGTGAAAAAATTAGGAATATTATTATACTAATTAGCATTCCTTACTTAGGCAACAGTTAGTACATGAATTTCTAATTATAAGATACGATATACATGTACATGTAGCTATACATGTACATGCACGTATAACAATAATATATTCTAATAATGATAAAATGAATATTAATCAAAATAACTTACATCATTTGAATGTGAGGGATCAGCTCCTTTCTTCAGCAGTAATTCTACAACATCACACTTTCCCCATCTTGCTGCTGCAATAAGAGCAGTATCTCCTTCCTATAATAACAAGATACGAATAGATTGGTTTCTAATGATGTTATTGTCCCCAAAAGATGAATTTGTATAGCATGTGGTTATTGTACATTGTATTTAGTACTCTGCATGTTGTACATGTATAAATATAGTTTAAACAAAACAACTAAGGGTATATGCCTGGCCAGACACTTGGTTGTCACAGAGAATTGGGGTATGACTATGTGAGATGAGTTAAGGTTCGAACATCATGCAAGGTATAATATTAATTTGACATTGGAATTACACACACAGAGAGAATCCTATAGGATCATACATGAATGAATGAGACTTTGTTAAACCATACTGTACATGAGTGTACATAAGTGCATACAGTACATTATGTAAATGTAATGTCACGGGTGAAGTTGAATACAATATACAGTCTACACGAAGGTGCTACACTTCTCTGAACACCGGAAGTGTAGGAAATCATATGGTTTCCCTCATGCTGTAATGGATACCCATACTATTTTACTTATTTCTCTTACATAAATACTTAAACAGTGCTGTAACTAGCACCATTAAGAGAGAAGTTGCTTGTTATAAAGAAACAAGTTTGGTTTTCATGTGCGAAGTTTAAGCAAAGATATGCCAACGTGAAAATTATTTGTTTAATAAGAATTCTTTGACTTTGATTTTTGTGCAAATCATTCACAGAATACCTGGAACCTCTACAGTCTTTCCATAGACTTAGGAAAGTGTAGTCTACATGTCCTGCTAGTTTCAATCTTAAT
>NW_003548526.1:1158-3763 GCF_000090795.2 Amphimedon queenslandica | reverse complement strand
TATCATTTTATCAGTGACGTATCAGGAAGTGAAGCCATAAAGGACCCATTCACAATTGTGTAGCGCTTTCATGTAGACTGATATCGTAAACCTAGCTTAGTTACAACTACATGTACACATTATTGCACCTGTTATGTTTTTCTCATTCAAAACAGACAGTTAAGAAGGGAATTGAGGCTGCGTTTACACAGCAACAAAAATGATGCAATTGGTACAGTTTTGTGCCTGTTTTATGCTTCTGTTTACACAGAAAGGAATAAAAACGTGATAGAATCTTGATAGGACTCTATGGAAATGAAAATGGTGTTCAAAGTGTATCATTTTAAAACGATACATTTTGCATTGCTGTGTAAACGCAGCCTCAATACAAGATTTATGGTGCATTAATTACATGATACTCACATCATTTGCAGTGCTTAGATCAGCTCCATCATTTAATAGCAACTGTACAATGTCATAATGTCCTCTCCCTGCTGCTACAATAAGAGCATTATTTCCATACTATAATAACAAGATAATGATATCATAATAAACTTGCATTGCACCATAATTGGATAGTTGTGGGTAGCTTCAATCACTGCAGTGGTCTTCCTGGGTTAAAGTACATGTGGTACATGTACCTTTAATAACTAATTAATTCTTGCTGCATTAAAGCCTGCTTTCTCTATCAATAATATCTTGATAGTGATTGAACTGTTTGGTGAAAAAAAATTTTAAATTCTGTTACCTCCTCATTTCTCTACTGATAATATTAATGAAACTGAATACAAGGTTTGTTAATTGCATTTTAATGACCTGCCGGGACCCACGAGATGTACATGTATATACAAATATTATATACAATTATATCGGAACTAATAACAATTAAGATGCTTTACCAATCAGCCCCCAAATTTTACATAAAGTGGGTGTGACCAGCAAACAAAATGGCAGCTTTCTCATGGGAGCTTTTAAACAACAAGGTATAAAATAGAGAGGACCTCTATAAGTTTTAAAAAGAACCCAGCTATGCATGCAAGATAGTGAAACAATTAGCAATATTTTTAAACTAATAGTACTTCTAATTAAGGAAACAGTTAGTACATGAATTTCTAATTATAAGATACATGTAGCTATACATGTACATGTACGTATAACAATAATATTCTAATGATGATAAAATGAATATTAATAAAAATAACTTACATCATTTGAAGGATCAGCTCCTTTCTTCAGCAGTAATTCTACAACATCACAGTTTCCTTCTCTTACTGCTTCAATAAGAGCAGTATCTCCTTCCTATAATAACAAGATAATGATAGATTGGTTTCTAATGTTGCAATTGTTCCCCTAAAATGATAAATATGTGTAGTATGTGGTTCTTGCACATTGCAGTTTAGACAAAACAGCTATAAGGGTAGCCTTGTGTATACCTGGCCAGACACTGTTTCAGTATCACAGAGAATAGGGGTCTGACTATGTGAGAATAGTTACAGTAGTTAAAGGATAGAACATCATGCAAGACGTAACATTAATTTTTAGAATCATACATGAATGAACAAGAATTTGTAGCTACATGTACATGTACATGAGTGTACATAAGTGTATACAGTACATCATGTAAATGTAATGTACAGTAAGCAGTATGGAAGTAGTTCACAAAAGCTTTGTGAAACAGTTAATTAGCTTTTCATTTCTAAAATCTTGGTAGTATGTGTGAAATAAATTTATTTCAGTCAATAAGTGATACGGGAGAGTACTATACATAATATAAAAGGGTCGAGTAGCTTCTACCTTGTACTCATTCTCATGCATGAACATCTAGATACATGTACATGTACATTGTACCTGTACATTTCAAATTCTTTTGCTATGCTTCAAACATTTACATGTACACTACATGTACATGTACATGTACATCACCTACACTGTTGTGTACATAAATAAGTATAGATAGTGGTTTGTCATTAATATTCCTAGTTATTGGGGCGAGCCTGAGCTCGCCCCACATAAACGACACAAGTATGTTTGTCTGTTTGTCTGTTTGTACACGTACGTCACCCCTATTTATCTGCATGAAAAAATTTCCACTTTTTAATAAACTTGATAATCTTCATTGAAAACGGGTGTGGTCACAATGAAATAAAAATGGCGGCTATCCAAATGGGAAACTCTTCAGCTTGCAAGTCACTGAGGTCAGCAAGATAAGACTCTACTGCTATCCAAATGCAGCAAGGAAGGTTAAGAAAACAGGTATGCCATGTTTTTCATTGATGTGACTAACTCTGATCAAGTGAATGTCAGTAACTCAGTCTGTATATACCTGACTGCACTTGGAGCACTACAAATAGCAAGAAGCCAAAAAAACTACATTGGTAGAGTTGCCTATCTAGCTACATGTATATCATTTATGCAATGACTGCTTGTAGCTATCTTTAAGCTTGATAAGTGCTATAAGCAAGGTACTAACTTTCACTGCTCCAGAGATTACAAAAGGTAGATCATCAAGAACTGCATGATACATCAAGTTCTGAGCTGCTTAGTCCACAAACACAATCATGCATGAGTATTGTTAATCTGTCAAGATCTATTGTATATATGTACGATACATTGATTTGCTTGCTTA
>NW_003548526.1:0-803 GCF_000090795.2 Amphimedon queenslandica | reverse complement strand
CACGAGGCGCGAAGTGCCAAGTGCTGTATTGGTTGTCGAGACTCCACCCCGAGTGCCGTTATCAGCCATACAGCACTCTTTACTGTGCTATAATTAATTTATGGATGTGCATGGGTGCATCAATATCTCAGGATATCATCAGGCCACTGATCACGCGATAAGTACAGAAGCACGTGGTGAATGGCTATGGCAGAGATCAAGAGTCATGGCAGTCCTCCTCCAAAGAAGAAGCGCCTCTCTTTGTCGCTCAAGACTAGACGTTTTGCTTCTAATACGAAGCCGGAAGCTTTAGAGAAAGCAGCAGAGGGAGTAATCCCAGACAATACAAAGCATAGTACGAAGTGGGCCGTCAACACTTTTTTATCTTGGATTTCAGAGAGGAATAAGAAGAGGCCCGAAGAGCCAATTGATCCTCAGATACTAACTGTTGATGATACGACAAACCTTTGCTTAGTGTTACGATTATTTGTGTTGGAGGCGAGGAAAGCAAATGGCGACAGTTATCCACCATCTACTATACGGAACCTCCTCAGTGGCATAAATAGAGAGTTAACAAAAACAAGATTGATGTGGCTATCCTGGATAAGAGTGATCGTCGTTTTCAAGAGCTTCACCTGACACTTGATAGTATTAGTAGTGAGTTGCATAGAGCTGGAGTCGGTGTGAAGAAGGAGTTGGCGAAAGTAATCACACTTGAGGATGAAGACAAATGTTGGAAAGAAGAGACCCTCAGTACTTCCTCACCAAAGACACTTCAGCATACAGTGTTCTTTTATCTTGGACTGTACTTTGTACTCAGAGGC
>NW_003548523.1:7099-8821 GCF_000090795.2 Amphimedon queenslandica | reverse complement strand
CTCAGCATCAATACTTGATCCTACTAACGCCTTATGCACTTAATTATGTCAAACAACAGATTGATCGTGCATCAAAGGTAAAGTTGCTAATAAATGAAGATGGTTCGTATGTGGCTGACTCAAAAAAAAGATCGTTACATGTTACTCTTGAAACATGTTGTTACTCCTTTTGGAAATCAATGCAATTACCTTGTCGTCATATCTTAGCCACTCGTACTATGTGTGGTTTTTCTTTGTTTTCTCCTTCATTGTATTCGACAAGATGGACCCAAGCGTACTATAAATCCAGCCATTGTGTACTTGCTGAACCCTATTTAATAGTCAATAACGATTCAAATTATAATGATGATCATACCTGTGTTAGTGCCATTCCTCCTAGTCAAGCTACACGCAAGATTCTCTCTCAACATGAGAAATATAGGAAGGCCTATAATATTACACAAAATTTAGCATCACTGCTTTCGGAAGTACCAATGAGAGTCTTTTAACAAAAAATAGGATACTCTAGAAGAAATTGCACTAATATGGCAATCTGGGGGAAAGTGTCATGTGGAAGAGTGCAATGAAGGTATATACATGTGTTATACATTACAAAGTACCCTAATGTCTATAGATAGTGACTCTGAATATGAATTTTATGGATGTAGAGAAAAGTGATGCTGTTACTATAGAGGATAGTATATCAGCCTTATCAGGTACATGTATACTGTAAATTGGGAAATTTTCAGATAATTTTAATTTTCGGATGAGTAGAAAAATTCAAAAATAATATTTTGAACAGTTGAAGATTAAAATATGCGAGTAAAAAGGAATTTTGGTATCTGTGCCATGCGGCTTGACTTTAGCTGTCTTCAGTACTGCTCTGAGCCCTCTACTCCTTTCATGCTCATACTCACTCTCTTGGTGTACCATTGAGCTCCTTGATGTCTCTTCGAAGTCATTTACTGTTACTGCTTAATATTGGATTTAAACGTAATTTCGGAACAAGATGGCTATTTGAAAATTAAAATTATTCAAAATTAATTTTCCAATTTTTTTTCTAATTGGAAATTTCTAAAATTACGGTATTGTTACAATAAATGTGAACATAAAATTATATTTTCCTTTATTTACAGTGACTTCTATAACTACATCTCTTATTACTCCACCAACTACTTCATGTGTTAATGTTAATACTCCACCTACTACTCCACCTACTACTTTATTTCTTAATGTTAATACTCCACCTACTACTTCATTTTTTAACACTACAACTCCAGCTACTGTGTTAATGTCTCTGCTTCACCTACTACTTCATGTGTTAACGTCACTACTCCAGCTACTACTCCACCTACTACTTCATGTGTTAACATCATTACTCCACCTAGCACTTTATGTGTTAACATTACTACTCCAGCTACTTCGTGTGTTACATCAGTGGTGACTTTTTACCTACTACATGTGACTCTCACCAACAAGGAACAGCTTGTCAGAATTTATCAAGTACATATACACTGTTACTGTTTGACACCTATACATTATTATATAGACATCAAACTACCTTGCTGGGATAAATTGATGAAAGGTTTGGATAGAAAAAGTCGTACTTGTCGATACCGTTGTACAGTTTGTAATCGTGAACTTGTTGACTGTCTGACAATCTCTTGTGATGGTTGCCTCCAGTGGAATCATGTAGAATGTGTGGGATTAAAAAGCATTCCCCAAATCAAAAGAATGGTTTTG
>NW_003548523.1:0-3152 GCF_000090795.2 Amphimedon queenslandica | reverse complement strand
GCGGCTGCTGTCCTCTTAAATGGTCCGTCTGATCGTCCTTTCTTGAGTGATTTATGAAAATAGTCATCGACGTTACATAAAATACTCTTGGCTTGTCCATTTAGTCGTATTCCTCGTCCTGTCTTGTGTTTAGCTGTCAGTCTAGTTGGTGTCATTTCATAGTTAATGCTTGGTTTGAGTGTAGTCTCATGCACCACTGGGCACGAGACTACTTCAAGTGTGGCATGACTTGCTCCATTATTAATTGCTGCCATCTTTAGTATTTTTATTCTCTGTGCCCATGTGATCATGCACTTCAGTGGCTTTCAATGGCGTAAGTGCTCGTTAAGTGGCCTTGTCCTTTGATTTCTCTCTTGCCTTTTACGAGCTCAAATGTACTATTATTATACATAGAAATACTAGCTCCCAAGCGCTTTTTGCAACAGTGAAACACCGCTATCTTTTGCTTTAAAATTAAGAAAGTTATTCAAAGTGTAAGTTGATAAAGTCAGTGTGAGCCTAGTGTAGTGCAAAATCGAGTTATTTTGCATTTTTTGGTGAATAACTTTGAATTGACCTAAGACAATTGTACATTTTAATCAAAAATAGCTAATGAGTGGCTTAATTATTACTATGATGGACTACATCATTAAGTGTGTTTACACATACATGTACATGTACATATGTATATAAAGTCTGTTTATTTTTGGTTGAGGTTCATACCCTAAGCTACTCCTATAATTATTTTAACCAGCACTATCATTCAATTTCAGTTACATGTACATGTATTGTTGTAAGGAGAAAGTAAATATAACCTGTGTTGATGATCAATATGATTATACATTTGCAACAGTTTCCCACAGGATTTTGACATTGAGCTCAGCCTCAGAAGTAGATTTAATAATTTTTTTATAATGCAAGTATATCTATGTTGTGTGTTGAAAATTTTACTTAATTCTAATTAAAACTGGGTTTTTATGCATTTTTAAAGTTCTTCCTTATACATATTATTGCAGCAATTAAGCGTGCTATTTAGCTCACTCGGCATGCTTTGTGGGTAACACTGACATACACACGTAGGTCATGTTTATCATTTCTTTATTACCATAATTTCTCTGAAATTTCAGCCTTCTTATTTCAAAAATAAATGATTTTTGTGAGAAATAGAACATAAAGCAGTCTAATTATTTGTCACAAAAAAATAACTACCGCATGTTCTAATTTCATCAGGACTCTCTTTATTTGTCTTCACTGGCAATGGAGTGGCAGGTAAGCCCTGCCATAGCATAAGCCCCAACATAGCAGGTATACCTTAAAGCCACTTATTTTTAAGTTGACAAATGTTTGTGATTTGTTAATAGGAGAGCCGTTTCATATGACATCATAGCATGCGTCCTAATTACTTTTGTATGGCAAAATGGCTACTTTGCCATTCAATTGTACAGCACTATGAACTCTTGTGGCAGGCTTCCTTAAGTATGAAAATGGCTAATTCATGCTGCTTTTTAATTTGCCTGGACCCAGGGATGCAAAGATAGCAAAAGTCCTCAAATAGAGAACAAGTGAAGCAGCCGAAGTGAACACAGTCTTGTCTCGATACTCCTATAATTATTGCTATTGCTACTTTTCTGCTTACTACTGCTATAATTGTACTCCTTTTCTGCCATGTGCTGTATAAAAGAAGCTGTGGAAGCAACTTTACTGCCATAAGCGAATGATGCTTATAAATTTTTGCCATATGGAACTCATTATGACATCAAAAAGTGACATCACTGCAACTACTCTATGCTATTGATTTAGCGTGCATTTTTCGGTATTTTGCTATTTTCAATTAATAACTATTAATAAGCTACATTAATAATAACTGCGAGTACTAATTTAGATGAGTTCCTCTGACTGGTCACCTACTAAATCAGCTGAGGAATCTTTATCTAAAGAGAGTTATGCATCATCAGCTGAGGAAAGGTGAAATTATGCAGTAATGTATATTCTTTAATTACTGTTTTAGGTTTCAGAATGTAAAGGGCAAAGTTATGTGGAAGGATTTACCAACCCCAAAAAAGAAAACATATGATTGTGGTATTGGTTTGTTTGGATTTTAATATGATTATGATTTATGTTATGGTTTTTGGTAGTGACATGTATACCAACTCCAATTTCAAGCGCTGAGAGCGTTTTCTCTCTAATTTAGGCCTGCAGCATGAAATCTATGGATCGTTTAAAGATTGGATAGAGCCGATACTATTTGTCATGAAAGGGGAGAGCTATATCAGTGCCATAATCAAGTCTGTCGTCATAATTGATGACTTAGAAGAATGGCCTGATGTTAGAGTTTGTATATGAAGGATCATCTACCCTATTGACTGGATAGGGCCAAAGTCAGGTGTTTCTATAAGCTATGCCAATATTGTATGTAATCTAGTGTAGCCCATTTATTTAACGTAAACTCACTCCCAGAACATTTGTCAATTATGATTGACTCAATACTGTTACATTACCTTAATTAAATTGCTTTGGATTTTTGTGTTCCAAACATATACTTGTTAGTTTTGCTAAAGACACCAATAGGCAGTCACTTTTAAATAGTAAATTTTTTATAATAGTCTTCTGATGCTCAGGATATAGCTGCAAAAGCTCTGAGAGCTAACCTGCATCATTTTAATGACTCAAATATCGAACTCTATATACTACATACTGTGCAGGCCATCATTCGCAATTGTATTTGTGATCATCACCTCCCATTTGTTAACACGTAAGTTGTATAATTTGTAGTTTTTCATCTAGATATTCATCTATTAGGTATGTGCCCACTGTTTCAGCTAATTCTGAAACCCGAAAATAGCAAGTTAAAAGAGTATTGTACTGATATAGATTTACCAGTATAGTGTCAGCAGGTAGTACAACGAAAGAGATATAGCCAACAAATATAGATACTGAATCAACATTTGACAACAGCAAAAAATCAAAAAAAAGAGAAGAGTGAGCAAGAGAGAGTGTGTGCTTATATTAGAGCATGAGGTTCTAGAATGTTCTGTCCAGGCAAGCCTGTGTCAGTACATATTGTGTAATAGTATAGTGTTAACAAGGTGTAAAAATGTGATTGTGTGATAGAGGCATGCATGAGACATAAGTACTAATAATTAATATATGTGAATAAACATACCGCCGGCCTA
>NW_003548522.1:6416-8823 GCF_000090795.2 Amphimedon queenslandica | reverse complement strand
AGTGCAACATCCAAGGTCAGGACCTTCACATCCTTGACCATCCCAGAGTAAATTATCTGGGTAGAGAACACGACGAGTCCAGGAATCAGGATTGCCAGCTTCACAGTAATAATCATTACCAATAAAAGGTAAAGTTCGACCATTTCTACCAGCCTTACAGGGACAGTGATAATCGCTATTATCTGCCATTAGAGAAAAAATATGAGTACGACTACTGAAATCATGACGAGGATTACGAGTGATACTAATACCATCAATATATGCATCGTTTATATTGTTTCGACCTCCACGATCTGGTGGCTCATCAGCATCAGGTGATCCATACTGATAAGCATATACTACACCAATGACATCCACATAAGCAAGACCATAATTTGGGAATCTAATTGATGTACAGCCAGGGGGACTGTGTTCAGGCCTACCACAAACTTTTACATTAGGATGTGGAATCAACTGGGTTCCAGGTGGACAATCTGAGTAGCGGCTATCAAAGCGATCTACTCGTGTCCACCCACCATCTATACCAGACAATGGACCCATATGACAGTATACCAATTTGATATACACCAGATTTACTGCCTGGTTGTCTAATTCTTATTTCCCGACAAGACTTCGGTAGCCATTGGGGATATAGACTTGTCAGGTTTGGTATTTGTGACAACTCCTCTGCTATCTGCAGTATCTCTCCAGTCATGTTAGCAGTTGTCATACTAGTGTTGTGTAGATCAGTAAGATATTCAGAAATGTCATCCAATCTTTGTGAGGAGTCTCCAGTAGCAGACTCTAAACTATTAATACTTCTAGCATTATCATAACTGGTATCCACTTGAGTATGTGGAGTATCATGAGCATCATTAAGTGAATCACAAGAACAAGTGGTAGAAAAATCAGCAATTTGGATTGCAAGGATAGCAGCTAAGAGGACAACTATTGTAGTGATTCCTACTATAAGCCAACCTGGTTTCCCCATCTTACAAACTCAGCATGATTACTGTACATGTATATGTTGCTATAGCGACAGTGTCAAAAAGGTTATGAATAATATAAATATATAATTAACTTAAAAAGAACTTGTTGTAGACTAATGATGGATCTAAGACATCTAAACATTCTCCTTTACTAAATTCAAGAGTGGATAATATACCTTTGCTGTACTTAAGTCATATAGTGTCTTTCTCTTCCTTCCATGCTTCAACGCCATTTTGAATTAATAGTTATTAATCCATTAATAAACAGTTAATCGAAAGTCTTATGATTTTTTTTGGGATGTTAAATTAGGGCAAGAATGGGTTAAACCCGAGAAAGTCGAGGCCTACAAAAGTCGTGGCCACCATATTGTTTTGGGGGTGAATCCTACTTAGTAACGCTACCGTGATACTAATTAGTTTGTAGTGTGTTAGACTTGTATAATATAAATGTACAATTTTTAAATATACTATTCATGTAGATGTACATGTAGGACACATAAAGGTCATTAAATGGGATATTATTTGTCATTATATTGTCATAATTTAGTGCAACTAGTTTCTAAATAGCTTCTAAATACTTGTGCCATGTAGCATTATTCTTGTTATTATTGAAACTGCTATCTTCATATGGGCTACTTTTAGTGTCAGTCATTGAATGTTTTCTATAGTATTAGTGCCCAGATTTGATTTAATGTTTCCAATAATTTTATAGAATTTATTTAAAGTTGCTCAAAACGTCGTGTAATGTGTATTGCATATTGCTTCTCAGTCAGCTCATGAAGTAATTCCGTTTTACTCACTTAGCACGCTTTGTTAGAAACATTGATCATCATTAGATTTTACAGTTTTTATAATTTATTCATTGTAAATTTATAATTTCTGTAGCCTTGCTGTGCTAGATTTAACAATGATGGATACTGGTACAGAGCTACTATACTTGAACACTCTCAACCTGATGTTGTTCAGATCAGATACGTCGACTATGGAAACAATGACTTTGTCCCTTTGAATGCAATCAGGCAACCAAAGTGAGTAAAAATATGGAACTTATTATTCTTTATGAACTTTATAAATGACATACATGTAGTGCATGTGGAAAAGAAATCTTTAATGCTAGCAGTTATTAATGTACAGTATGTTAATGTTATCTATTTTTATTTCTTTAGACCTCACTACTTAGCTCTTCCAGCTCAATGTATCGAGTGCAGATTGGCCAACATCTGTCCGCCAGGCAGCACTTGGTCTAAGAGAGCTTGTAGGATCCTTGTAGAAATGACTAAAGATAAAGCTATAGCTGCCATGGCCACTTCCACTAAAGTAAGGCAAAGTATATGGGATATTGTATTGAATCGATTTGGTGTAGGGTGATGTGGTTTCACTGTGTTTATGTGACACAACTACTGATAAAGATATCCACATTAATGATTATCTCATTGAAG
>NW_003548522.1:0-3516 GCF_000090795.2 Amphimedon queenslandica | reverse complement strand
TTCTTGACAAAGTACCAGAGCTCTATCAGTTGATAGTTGATTCACAATCTCCTGTGCTATGGGAGGCGAAAGCAAAGGATCAAATCATTGTGTATTCATTAGAAGTGTAAGTTGTGATTTTAAATAGAAAGTAGCTTATGTACAGGAGTAGCTGTGGGTACAAAAGCTATGTACATGTACATGTCTTGTATATGTACATGTAATACAGATCAGTGTGGTGTATGATTGTGTATCTATTAGTAAGGCCACTATACTTGTATGCATGGCAATCTCAATCTGGTAATTTGAGATATTAATTTCCTAGTTTAATGCGCATCTTCTTCCTCTTTTATTGGCAAGGGTTTTTAGAATGGCTTTAACTTAACAAGTGATTTGCATTACCAGAATAATTAAACTGAAGATTCTTTATTTATTACTTTTAATAATTTTTGTTGTTTTATTTTATAGTCTTCCTAAGATAGTAGAGATCTTGAATGGCAGTCCATCATTGCGTGTGGCTTTGAACGATATACTGAAGGAATGGAAGAATAAAGGCTCTGACTTTTGGATTGTAAGGAATGAAGCAGCTCTGAAAGAGAATTCTATTGTTAATCTCATAAAGAAGCTTCAACATGAAAGGTGAGTAGAAATATGTACTATTGTAGTGTTAAATAGTGGAACTGGTGTTTCTCTTAATAACTAGTACTCAAGTTTTAAATTCTAGTTACATGTAGGGTACATGTACAAGACACGAATGACTTATATTTTTTATGTAATTTATGAGCTTCCTCACTCACTATAATCTGTATGTTTATGCTCACACATGCACTAGTTGTCACGTTGTATCTTATGATAAGTATGTGTGGGTTGGTGTCTTGGTGTCTTGGTGATGGCCACATAAAGGATTTTTCACATATTTTTGTCTTGTGCTGTATTGGCTGTTGAGACTCCACTCCTCGTGCCGTTATTGGTCATACAACACCGTTTTAAATGTGCACAAAGGGCGCCATGATTATGGCCACACTCCCATTTTACAGTGGTAAAACAGCGTTTTACTTCATTTTTGTGAATACAGGTGGGGTCAAGATAATTTCAAGCATACTGGTACTTCTGATTACTCATTAAAGCACTGGAAACTACTGTTGTATTACTTGACTACTCTTCGTTACTCTTTACTGTGGTACACATGTTCTGTAGTAGCAAGCGCTCACATACTCTGGAGACTCTCAAAGAACTTGAGGATGCTTCTCTTGTCTGTCTGTGCTGTCCAAATTTATCTGTACTGCTACTCTCTGCTTTAGAAGCCTGTTTAGGATGTTTTTTTGCTCCATCCTACCGTCCAGCTACTGTCCTGCTACTGACCACCTGTGCTACTACTACTGTCACATTGTGCATGTGTAACAAAAGAGCAATGAACTGTACCTACGCAACAGTAGAGTAACTGTGGAGCAGATATTTAACCTTTTTTATCTGTACTGTAGCTCTATTAAAGTATTTCAAGTCAGCTAAGAAACAAGAATCGCTCTTTATTTGTCACAAGTCATGTTTTGGAAGCTGATATAAGTGAAAGAAAAGAGAAGAATACACTCATTTTATTACAAGAGGATGATGCTTCTATTGTCAGAGTGTGGAGTTTTTAAGGCTGTGGTATGGCTACACTGACTTTTTACTGTTACCGTAGGTCTTGTTATATTCACGGCTGCTAATATTCACGAATTTTTCCCACCGCTAGCAATTACCATAGCAACTGGATGCCATTTTACTTGAAAACGGGTGTAGTATTGAAGCACAGTACCAGGCTACAGTGTTCTTGAGTTGTGATTTGTCTTGCTGTTACTAATCCTTGGACTCTTTGGTGCTGTTTTGGTCAGTTCTTTTCTGAAATACTCTACTCGTTCTGTCCTACTGTATCTTGGGACTCTCCACCCATTCTAGTTAGTGTTTATTGACTGGGGTGTGGTTTATAATCATGATCAACGGACCAACACTGATTTTGCAGCAAAGAGCTCGAAGGTAGCGGTCCATCTATACAAGAAGATATCGGATAGAGAACTGGAGTCTGGATGGTTCCACTAAAGTTGCTAAAGAATAGATGATTACAGTGGAAGACGAAAAAAAGCCAAGTAGCTTAAGTAGTACACAGGTAGTTTGTTGGTAGTAATTTTACTTCACTACTCTTTGCTGAGCTACACCCAGGAAGTACTGCCTTGTAGTAGCAAGCGCTCATGCGTTCTAGAGGCTCTCAAAGAACTTGGATGCTTTTCTTGGCTGTCTGTGCTCTCCAAGTTCATCTGTATTGCTGCTCTCTGCTTTTAGAAGCCTGTTTAGGAGGCTCTTTGCTCGATTCACTGTTGACACATTGTCCTGCTGCTGACAACGTGCACTGGTACCACTGGTGGGTTTGTAGCTTTGTATATACGCAACAAAGAAGCAGCAAACTACCTACGTGACAGTAGAGTAGCTACTTAGCTCTTTTTTGCATTGCACTGTAGCTGCTAACACTGTAATTATATAAACACGTGGTCAATTGTCATACTAACACTTAATAGATTTCCATGGTATTTAATTTAATATTTTTATTAGTTTTTGTCACCACGAATATAATCCAACCTAAGGTATTTTAAGTGCAGATTTGGTGGTCACATGTGATTTAAGTAGCTACTAATTGTAGGTGAAATGTTTATTTATATTGTGTTCACCAACTGTGAATATGATTATCTCAAATACAGCACATCACAGGTATTGTAATTATTATTGAAACGAAAATTATAGTAAATTAAAAGTTTTAAAATGATCAAAGGGTCTTCCTCATTGTTGTGAGCAGTCACAGATTTATTAGAGAGGTAAAGCAGCATCTTAAAGTGACTTATGGTGGGATCATCATCTATTCATCACTGAACTAACCACAGGCAACTGACAGTCCACTGTCATACAATCTTCCTCTAGTACCTATGGTGGCCCAGAAGTATAATCCATTGACGGACACGGTTGCCGAGAAGGTCACCCCGTCAACGGACCCGAAACCCGTACACGGCTACTTTCCCGCCCGGGTAACACAATTTCCGGGAGGGTAAGATAATTTCCCGGCGTCTGATTCCAATTACGGTATTCTGTTGTTAAGGCACTGATAATTAAAATTCTTGAAATTTCTGAAAAAGTTAAAGGGTATAGAGCTGTTTGGAAACGTTTAAGAGTTTTCATAATTATAATAGCTAACATCGAGGAAAGTGAGTCACCGAGTAATCTCTTTATATTTTTACCATTTTACAGGTGTTTTTAGGGAGCAGTTTTTCTTGTGGACACCCTATAAAGATTATTCAACCAATTGATGTTCCTTTATGGATTTATGCGATGAGAAATGAAAGCGTGTCCAAGCCAGATTTTTATTCCAACTCATTCAAGGAAGTGGTAGATAATCTTCTTGAGTCATCACTTGGATTGAAGCAAGAGGATATTACACATAGTAACATTGAAGATATATATTTGTATATTGTAAATAACATAGAGTTGAATTAATTATGATTGACTGAAAATACA
>NW_003548521.1:4312-8824 GCF_000090795.2 Amphimedon queenslandica | reverse complement strand
ATAATTATCATTGAATAGTTTTGCATAGTAGTAGTTGTTAACCTTACCATATAAATGGTTTTCAATAGTCTCTACTAGCTTGTGTTCCTCTTTTTTGGACAATGCATTGAGTATATCTTTCCATTTTGCTTCAGGATAGTTGATCAACCATTTAGAAAAAAGGCCTATTTTTCCTTGAATTATTGTGGAAGTGTCAAATTCTTCAATTGTTGTGATATCTTGCTGTGTTACTCCAGGTAAAAGGAGACCAAATGACTGCCAGTCATGAAGTGGTTCCAGCCATTCGAGTAACAGAGATAAATCAGGTTTATCATCAATAGTGGGGCCAGGATTAAGCTCAACATCTCCTGACAACAGGATAAGGCCGAGGCACAAAAACACACAGAGAATGAAGCTCAACCTCACAGCTCCCAATAACAATTGCAACTGATTCGTAGCACTAGGGGAATGTAATGTAGCTCTAGGTAATTGTACTTGCTGAGGCTGAAAATGGCAAAAACCAACAAGACCTATCATGGAGTAATCAAAACATGGATCACCATATATGGCAAAAATTCAGTGTTGTTTACCTATTAAGAATCTTGATACAAATGCAAAGAGAGACAAGATGATTCCCTGATAACAAATAGAAAAAAACTTTAGCATCATTTCATCAACAGAAGTGGCCATGGTTTCCTTTGCCTTTAGCTTTGAAGCTTTTGGTGGGGCGGCCGTTTTTGATAAGGATGCCTGCCGCTTTCCAAAAGAAAGCTTATTGAATACGGCACCCGTACAGCAGTTCCACAGTCCAATTCTTGCTCTCCATTGGGTGATTTCAATCATCTCTCTGAAGACACTGCCGTGCCAAAGACTCGAGGCTAGGAAAGATTCGAGGAAAGATCGAGGGAAAGAAAGGGAAATTAAATTACTTGACCACACCTATTACATGATTATGCATACATGTAACAAAATCAACTATTATTGTACATCAAGACTAGAAATAATGTAATTATTACTATCATCACTGTCATCAGTAAAAGAATTATTCCTGATAATTTTCTGTTCCCAATGCTCCTCTATTACAGTGCGTAGTCCAAGATCAGCATCTCTGACCCTCTTAACATACCATCGAGCTATAATATAATACATACACTACTAACCCAACCACAGCAATGACAACAAATATGATGGTGAACCATGAAGTACAAGTTTTTAAAGGAAAGATATACTGAAATGTAAAAACTATCATTGAGCCAATATCAAAAGAAATACCATCAAAAAACAAGAACAGTCCAATGATCATGCCAAGCATACCAAAAGGAGCTTGACTGCACAGGAACTCAAATAAACACAAGTGAGCTAAAACTTGACATACCAGCTAATATGTAAGGTATGAGAAGTATCAAATACAAAACCTAAATTGTTGGATCACCTGGCCCCCATGTGATGCAAGGGACTTTAAAAGACTTTTGAGCACTGACATTTATGATAGAAAAACTTAAAATGGAAATTATAGTGACAAAAATATAAGCCAGACCAAGTCCTTTAAGGGATTTATTTTAAAATACTCTATTTTTGAAGCAAGAGGTATTATAACCAGTTCAAAGAGTGGGATCAAGTTAAAATCAATGGAGTAATGTAGCTTTTAAGCCGAATAACAACATCTTTATTTTCTTTTAAGCCTTCATAACCATTATTATATTGTGCCATAATGTGAGAGATCCATCCATTAAAGGCTCAATTACCATAAAGAAATTCAATATTGCTAACATTATAGCTAAAATGCAAAGAAATGTTTTTACACTTTCCATTTCTTTATGTGTAAAAGAATCACCATATTTCTTATTAGCAAGATCCATTCTATACTGGGCTCCTCTTGACCCAAGATCATGTATATGCATGGCTCAAACCAAATTTTGTCAAAAATGGCTAAATATAAATTTTACACTTATATATATAGTCTATATAATGTTCTGATGTTTTACATTTAGTTTAAGCTGATTCTGATCAAAATTGAATTTTTATGAATTTTAAAATTACTGCAAAAGCATGCACTATAGTGAGTGTGCTGTTAGCTCACTTAACAAGCTTTGTAGGAAACTCTGGAGATAATGTTATTACTTCTATGATAGCTAAACTGCTGTTTTTTAAAAACAAGCCATGTTTCTGTTTCAAGCAAAAACATATCAAAATAGTATTTCTTATTGAAATATTTTCAACAAGGCAATATTGTAATTCTAGTTGAGTCAATTATTACAAAAGGAGAGTAATTGTAATTGAGGTTTTGTAATGGACTTCAGGTTTGATGGTACATGCTGATGTATATGTTTAAATACAAGTTGCATTATGAGCAATTATCTACAAAAATTTATTTAATAGCTCACTTATAATATTGGTAAATAGCACAGGTCATTTTAGCATTTGATTTTTCTATCTCGCTGATTGTGATCAGTTTGATTTTGCTGTTGATTGGAGGAACACATTCTATATCTTGTGTATACTTTTCTAGAATTTTAGAAAAAGCTAAAACTTAAAATGACCAACAGCATCCAAAAACTGAATACTGTAATTGCATGGTGTGAAAAAAATTATGTTGTTTGTTTGTTCTGTATACATTTCCGATACTATTTTTTATTTATTGTGAAAATAGTCCATGCAATAAAATTTCTGTTTGCAATAATAATTATGCATATGCCAGTCTATTGCAAGCATTGAACACATGTCATAGCAACTATAAATTTTACAAAATGGGAAAAACAATTATAGAAAAGAAAGAACAAAATGAATGAAGAAACACAGTATAAGGGTAAAAAATAACAATTATTAATAGTAATGGTTGGTCAATTGCAAAATTTTCAATAAATCACTAGAGTCTATAAAGTTCTACAAAATATTTAGATCTAGCTATATTGGCTACATGTATAATAATAATAATAATAATAATAATAATAATAATAATAATAATAATAATAATAATAATGATGATAATAATAATGCTAGCAATGACAAAAAGGATATTAATAGATCTATACTCTATCATCACTTATCACAGGTTACTACTCATGTATCTTAAACAGAGCTTGTCCATCTCTAAACATGACGGTTGCAGCAATTTGACGCGTGTGCATTAAAGCAAATATATCAATAGTTGCATTAGCTTTTGTTTCTGGTGAAGTAAGCGACTTTATATCAGGATAAAAAATAAAATAAACTGGTGCCCGGTAAAGCTCTATTAAAAGGAAACTCTCAAAAAGCTCTTTCAATTCTTCAGTATGCATAGCAAATAATGATGTCAGTTTATAATCTTTACATCCTAAAACTAATTCCAAAGCTGTAAGAGGTGTATTAATTTCAAGGAATGATGGATAAGACGTTATATAACTATCATATATAATCATTGAAAGAGCTTTTAACGTATAATTTTCTTTTAATAACCGCTCCAATACTTTTGCAGGTATACAATAAGTTGGAGAAAAACCATTTCCGCCAATTTTAAACATAAAAGATTTTATATTTTTGCTTTTTGTCACTCCTTTAATTATACTTGAGGCAATTTGTGTACCACTGCTATGATAACAGACAAACTTCAGCTCTTCCAGGGTAAGTTTTGTTGCTATACTTTTCTCTATTGCAATACACTGCTCTGTTTCAAGGATATTACTAACTTCATCACAAGCTATGTGAAATATCTTTAATTCTGGAAGACCAAGGATTTGTAGTAATCCAAGCTCAAGAGCACATTTAGCATCTTTCAAATCATAGTAAAGCTCTTGAATATTTTGTAGAAAAGATGATAGTAAAAACTTGTGCAAAAATTCATCTGAAGGCTCAAGAAAAGCTATCTGCAGCCTGACACACTTTGTATGCTGTGAAATACTGGTTAACATGTCATCAAAAATAGATTGTTCTTGGTTAGATAACATATTCATGTGCAAGTGCTTCCATTCTATACTGGAGTTACTGATGAAATAATTAAAACACAACCAGTCGAACAGTGACAATGCTGCATCTTTATGACACAGTGACTTATCAATGATTGATTGAGCTAATGTATGACACAGCATCGCATTCTGTGATTCATAAAGAAGTTGAAAAAGAAGGACAGGAAAATCAATGTGACAATTTATATAATTAAATCTAAAGTCAAATATCTCTACGCCAGCATGACTGCTTTCAACCTCAGGATATTGATAAAATTGAGGTAAAATAGATGTCCAATGTTTAAGCATAGATGGTGTCTTACATTTTAGTTCTAGTTGCTTCTTAAAGTATTGTTCATAACTCTCATGCTCAAGGTTTGTTAGACCTGCTACAAATCTAAGACACATGCGAAAATGATCATCATCAAAGTAACTCCTAAATACTTCCTCTGTCTTTTTTTCATGCTTAGCTATCCACCATGCTGCCAGAAATTCCTGTATACTTAAGTGAAGGAACTGGTATTTCTTTTCATCAAATTTTATAAATGATGTTATCAATCCAAAATAGTCTTCCTTGCCAAGTGACCACTCCTTCAATTGATCTGAGGAAAAA
>NW_003548521.1:0-1731 GCF_000090795.2 Amphimedon queenslandica | reverse complement strand
TGGGTAACTCAGTAACTTGGTAACTTAGTAACTTGGTAACTTAGTAACTGGGTAACTTGGTAACTCAGTAACTCAGTAACTTGGTAACTCAGTAACTCAGTAACTTGGTAACTTAGTAACTGGGTAACTGGGTAACTTGGTAACTCAGTAACTCAGTAACTTGGTAACTCAGTAACTTGGTAACTTAGTAACTGGGTAACTTGGTAACTCAGTAACTGGGTAACTCAGTAACTTGGTAACTCAGTAACTTGGTAACTTAGTAACTTGGTAACTCAGTAACTTGGTAACTTAGTAACTGGGTAACTTGGTAACTCAGTAACTCAGTAACTTGGTAACTCAGTAACTCAGTAATTTAGTAACTGGGTAACTTGGTAACTCAGTAACTGGGTAACTTAGTAATTGGGTAACTTGGTAACTCAGTAACTTGGTAACTCAGTAACTTAGTAACTGGGTAACTTGGTAACTCAGTAACTCAGTAACTTGGTAACTCAGTAACTCAGTAACTTGGTAACTTAGTAACTGGGTAACTTGGTAACTCAGTAACTCAGTAACTTAGTAACTGGGTAACTGGGTAACTTGGTAACTCAGTAACTTGGTAACTTAGTAACTGGGTAACTTGGTAACTCAGTAACTCAGTAACTTGGTAACTCAGTAACTCAGTAACTTGGTAACTTAATTGGTAACTTGGTAACTCAATAACTGGGTAACTTGGTAACTCAGTAACTTGGTAACTATAGGTAACTTGGTAACTCAGTAACTGGGTAACTATATCTTGGTAACTCAGTAACTGGGTAACTATAGGTAACTTGGTAACTCAGTTGGGTAACTGGGTAACTTGGTAACTCAGTAACTGGGTAACTGGGTAACTTGGTAACTATAGGTTACTTGGTAACTCAGTAACTTGGGTAACTATAGGTAACTTGGGTAACTTTAGGTAACTTGGTAACTGAGTAACTTGGTAACTCGGCAACTGGGTAACTCAGTAACTTGGGTAACTATTGTTGTAAAACAGCGGCTTCGCAGAGTACAAGATCACTCAAAATCAAATAGCTTTATTGCAAATCACAGAAAGAATTAACTGAACTGACAAAAACAGTAACTAACTAACTGACTAGAATAACAACAGACAAAAGACTGACTGACAAAAGGTCACACAACGCATAAAACCACAATGGAGAGCACTAATAATAACCATACAGATAATCCTAGAACAACCACAAAAACAATATCTAGAACAAAGAAGAGTAATCAAGATGGTACACATAGACACACATCAATATATACTGTTACAAATTATAAACACAATATTAATTACAATAATAATAATAATAATAACTAGAGTCAGCAACCTACTATCACACACCATCGATATTCGAACACTTTTTCTCACAGTTCAGTGATCAGAAGCCAGTGGCTATAATTTTATCTTGTAGATCAGATGTTCCTCTACAGCTGTATCAACTTTCATAGAGATCCGTCCTTGCTGTGTTTTTATAATAATTTTTTAGTAGAAATTTCGAACACATGCAAGTTCGCATAGACGCCATGTATTGTCGTTTACCTATTTTCGCTCAGTAATGAAGTAACTGGCAAACAATTCATCATATTCATATCAAAGCCCTGTCTTTCTGCTCCATGATGCACTATTCAGTTACAAGAAAGAGCTAGTCTTCACTGCGCTAGAGTTGGTTCTTTGGAAGAAAAGACACAAATCTACATTCGATCAAAATT
>NW_003548520.1:7402-8826 GCF_000090795.2 Amphimedon queenslandica | reverse complement strand
GGTCCTGTCGGGTCCGCATCAGTCCGTCCGTCCGTCCTTTTCGGGCGGGGCGGGTCCGTCCGTCCGTCCGCTTTTGAGACCCTACCAGAAAATGGTGGGCGCGCGAAGCGCGCCGAAATTTTGACCACACCCCTTTTGCCGCCCGAAATATGGAGATTTCGCACTATCTAACATGTATCATGCATGCAAATATTATTGTTTTATCGTAATCAGGTAGAAGAAATTTTTCGTGATATGGTGGCTTTGAAAAAGCCAGTTAACAAAAAAATAAGGAGGAAACTTGACTCAGAGGATGAGGAGGATGATCACTGGAGTTATTGTGAGAGACAGCAAACTTGATGACTACCTCGTTTAAGCAGTCCCAGAGCTTGGAAGACAAATCTCTTTCTATATCTAAAAAATAGGTGCAAACAGCATGGAAGATTGACGTTTGCTCGCCATTTCAATAATTAACTTGGGCGTATAGTAATAATTAACTTGATATCATAATTCATAACTTGAATAAAATGGCTGCTGCTAGAGCTCTGGCTCTCTCAGCTTCTTCCTCACTCCTTAGGCTAAGTGACAGTCACAGACTGACAGTATAGTTCCAGTGTTCAATTACACCTGTGGTAATGATAGTCTGACAGTCTCACACACAGTGACACACTCAGTCTTGCCCAACCACCTTGCCCAAGCTTCTGCCCTTGCCCACAGGTCAGCTCACAGAGTCAGGTCGGGCATTGCCCCTATATGCCCGACCCTGCCTACGCCTATGATCCATGAATGTGTAAGTCGATGAAGCCAGGAGTCAATAATTGAGTCTTAATCACATCTTTAACTGTTGGTGGGCGAGTACTGGTAATATCAGTAATGGTATCTTGTACTATACTGACGTATACTGGCCCTTTCTTTAGCTCTCCTCCAGGCAGAACAACCTCCTCAGCTTCTATTACTGTTGAAGCAGCTCGAGTTGAAGTGTCTATACTGATTACTGAGCCGGTCAGCCTGAATTAATTAATAGCGTGGGCGGCTGGGCATGGAGCTACACAAGCTAGGTTAAAATCATAGGTGAAGGAAAGATCCAGTTGTTGCTGCTCTAGATCTGTCTAAAGAAATTTTAAATACAAGACATGTGAGGGATCAGTATTATTATTATTGCTGTGAAGTTCTGTGTAGTATCAGGAAAAAATTATAAAAAGGCAGAATTCTCTCATTTTCATTTTTAACAAAATTTGGCCAATATCTTTGTGAAACCATGGGCTATACTTGGATATTTTTCAAAAATTGGCTGTTTTTAAAAATGCTCATAAATTGATAAATATTTGTCTGAATAAGCTCAAACTTTCTACCAGCATAAGTGCATCATTATGCATCAGAAAGTGTAATAAAAATTTGGGGTGATTTTGGAGCCATTTTTCCGAAAAAAGCATGGGCTATAGTAC
>NW_003548520.1:5461-7375 GCF_000090795.2 Amphimedon queenslandica | reverse complement strand
ACATCAATATGTATCAGAAAATGTAATAAAAATTAGGGGTGATTTCGGAGCCATTTTTTGGAAAAAGCATGGGCTGTAGGCAAACTAGGCATACCATATAGCTAGTAAATTTGGAGTGCAAAAATTTGGCGAATGGACCTCAATTTGCCAAATTTGCCTAAGTTTTACTCCACCAAATTTTCTAGCTATACTGTATTTTTCCAAAAATGTACTCCTTTTAAAAATGGCTGTAACTCAAGAAATTTTTGTTGGAATGAGCTTAATGTTAGACATTATGCATCATTATTATCAATAATGTATCATTAATCATTTTTGATTAATAATTATTATAGGTTGTGGACCTGAACTATTATCTCAAGTATCTCTCATTCATATACTGAAAATCTATTAACTGGGCTTAGGAACTAAGGACTCTTAACACAATCAGACTGGTTTAATAATTTCATTAATCTTGACTTGTCTGTATATAGTTATTACTCTAGATGTATACCTGAAGTGTATCAAACATTATTTATTGTCATTGTTCATGAATTACTCTCATTTCTGTTTATAAGTCATGGCACCCGCTTCTGCATTGATGGCTCTCGCAATAATTTCATTCAAAATTCATAATAATCAATTTTAATAATAAAGAAATTGTGTATGCATAATTGTTTAAACCAGGAGCCCATGAAAAATGCTGTATAATGTTCTACATTCATCTATAGTAGTAATATTGTATTGGATCTACTGTACATTAGCTGCTGTTCATTCATTATTTATAGGTATGGTCCTACTGAGCAACTCAAGTATGTTGGGATAGAAAGAGGAAGCAAAGAATAGACTATGTTTTATACACATGACTATTCTGACTATTGATGGTGTTAAAATACTATTTAGGTATTATTGCAAATTTAAGTTTAAGATTATGATCAGATTCAAATATTGGCCTTGCCCACGCTAAGCTTAATTTGCACTGTATTCCAAGAAGCGACCATAAATTTTCAACTAAGACCCAATCACTAATTAATGTATCTCCATCAACTTATAAATTCCCATTCGTTTTAGCTGTTAAATTTTATGAAAGAGGGCAGGTTTCACACCTTAAGACTTTAAAATTAATACAACATTAACTAAAAAAGCAAATAAAGAAACTACACAAAATAAAAATACTAAAATAATAGAATACTAACTAAAATGTAGCAGTACTAATTAAAATATCAAAAAAACAAACAATTTAATGAAATCTTTATACTAAAAATAATAGAAAACTATAACTAAAAGGCAGCAGTAATAATTAGAATATCAAAAATACAAACAATTAATCAAATCGTCATCCTTTTCAATGACTCTATTACTTGAGCCATAATAGGACGAGCTCTAGGATTAGCATTAAGTCCTCTTTGTATGAGAGACTTCATATCAGACCAGGAGACACTACCAGATTGTACTTCTCTCTCTCCTGTCGTCATTTCTGGGGGAGAGTACAATGTCATTTCCATAAGGAGAACAGTGTAACTGTAGACATCCATTGCTGGACTGTGTTGATCAGGATCACGAGCTTCTGGTGCAGCATATGCAACATTGCCTGGCATAACAGTACCAGTACTAGTGCCTTGTTGCAATTTAGCTGTACCATAATCTGCTACTTTAGCTTCATAACCAGCAGCTCCAGTGCAAGGCTTTAATAATACGTTAGGGCTGCTGACATCTCTGTGAATAATAGGCTGAGGCTTAAACAGGTGAAGGTAGTTGAGGCCTAAAGCTACATCTTGAGCAATACTCAGAATCTGTTGATTTGTTAACTTAGTCTCCTGAAGCTTTTTATAAAGACTAGTGCTCATCAGCTCGGTCAAGATGAGAGGATTACCCACTTTAGTTGCACCAATAAACTGGACCAGGTTAGGATGACGTACTCGTGATGCTATACTCATT
>NW_003548520.1:0-2838 GCF_000090795.2 Amphimedon queenslandica | reverse complement strand
CGTCAAACCACAAACCCACGGCACGGTGTCTGCAGCTGGATAAAAGCCGTTAGGGAGAGATTGTTACCATCCCGTAAATGTCCGTAAAACAAGTTTGTGCGCATGCGCATCGGTGCAAAATGGAACTTAGTTTTTGTCAGGACTGCTCTAGAGACTTTTAAAGCCTTGAGACTCTCTAAAAAAAAAAACTAAACCATAAATCAACTAGGGGGCTCCTAAATTGAGTAGGGACGCTCTAAAAAAAACCGCCACCCTAACCCCTAAACCCTAAAAACAATAGCTAAGTCCAAAAAACAATAGCTAACTAGACTCCTAACATAACTAGGGGAGAAGGCTAAGTAGAAAAGGTAAAAAGTTAAATTTTTGAAAGTAAAAAAAAAGAAAAGCATTTTGCCCTGCCCTGAGCTGGATTCGAACCAGTACCACGTCCACATTCTGCCCCACGCCTTCCCCACTGAGCCACAACGATCCTGCTGCCTCAACCACACTGATTGTAGTATCTATACTTAATTTTTATATTGTAAAAGGTAGTATACAGGCGAAGCCTGTAAAAGTCCGTTGACGGATAGTTTACGGGATGGTAACAATCTCTCCCTAATGGCTAGTAGCTGGATTTTGTCTTCCATCTTGTTGTCTGCCCTTGCTTCTTTTAGAAACTACCTTTGTGGTCCTTGATCCAAGCCCAGAGGAGTGATGTAAAAGCCAACTCGAGCAGTTCTCTGGTTTAAATGATTATCCTCCCGATAGAAGAACTGAGATGAAAGATGGAAAAGACTAGAAAAGACTAGTTCTCCAGAAATGCTCCCGCTACATTACAGTTTACTTTAAAGGTACCAGGAGAATCACTCATTGATGGAGAGCTCATCTAAACCATTTATAAGGCTGTACAACGTAAGATAAAAGAGTTATAAGTGTTTTAAAAGTATAAAAACAGCCGCCATCTTGAAAAATCCACCTGAATCCTACATATAGGCTACCGCCTATATAACGAGAGCACTAAAGTGCATACCCTCGACACAATCTGTATGTAACAGTTTCAATAAATTAAGAGAAAATAATTGGTGAAAGTTTTGAGACAGAGAAGAAGCTTCAGCATGTACTAGATTTATTAAAACTTAGTGAATGTTTTGAGACAGACAGAGAATTTTTTGTTTTTTTAGAAAAAGAGCTCCAGCATATTTGCTGCACTGCTGCTAGCTAGCTGCAGTAATGTAATTAAGGTGTGGCTGCAATGAAGGTGTGGCTCAATCAAGCCATGCTCCACCCCCACACACAGTAAATGGTGGCACATGGCCCTATGTGGCGAAGAAAGCTTTGGTTTTTCTCGACTTTTAAACAGTTTAGCATACATTTGTTAGGCTCTATTTGTTGCATACAAACTGCTATCTAGTCCCTAATGTTAAAAGACTCTGGCCGCTACCTCGGGAGAAGAGAGCCTCGTCTAAACTCACAAGGTATGAAAGTTTGGGCTATCATATCTTTAAAACGAAGACGTTTGGAACAATTTCTCTCATATTAATGAAAGATGAGGCTTTGCTTTATTGTTTTATCTGCCCTGTTGCTCTTTTGCTTTTACTACGAAAGAGCTGCACGAGAGCCAACTACGTTTGGCGACTTTGCCAACTTCTTTTACCACGGAAAGACAAATCAAGGATTCCCAAGACGGAGAATAACTTTTTCTAGAGCCAGTGTTGATTATAAGACTCTCCAGGACAAGACAAGAAAGCAGTGTCAGCTCAAAAGTGGAGGTCAAAGCGAACACACAGATAGGACGACTGCTTTACCCTCGACTACGCCTACGCGGTCTCGGGTAATAATATCTAACATACCTTTATCCAGGAATGTTGAGTGATGTTAAAGATCCAACAATCATCTAATGGATCATTATTTATATCTCCCCCACCACATATCAATAGCATAGGACAGTCTGATCCAGTTATAATAATAGCACCTGCATGAACCCATCTACCCACAGGCCATTGGTCTATTGCTTCAGGTTTCTTTATACACTGCCAGAACTAAAACGAAATTATGACATATAATAACCAGAGCCATTATAAATGACATTATATATTAGAGTGTGTGTGACACATAATTTAACATACCACAGTGCTGATTGATATCTCTAATATATAAATATTGTTAGTTTTCGTATCCTCATCATCATCATCAGTCAGTCGTCCACCAAACAGAACAGCTCTAGTGTTGTTGATCTTTTCGATAATAAAGTGGCTAGCAGGTGGTATACACTGACCAACGATTGAAGGATTATTCCATCTTTCTAAATTATTATTATTAACATAATTTAAAACAGTATTTTAAACTTACTTGATGATAGATTATACATTGAGTGCTCATTAGTATGCCATTTTCTATTAGATTTCTCAATATATTTATAATGAGGTAGTTCTATAGCTGGTTTAGATCCTCCACCACCTATCATTAGTAAATGGTGTACTCCATCATGTTCAAATGATATCATTCCACCATAAGCTTTCCTCATAACTGGTCTAGTTGCATCAGTTGGTTCTATTTCTCTCCATTTAAGACTAACGGTATCCAGTTGTGTAATACTGTTGTGAAAGCAATTTTCATGGCCACACCATCCCCCAAAATAATACAATAGATCTATTGCAGTACAGCAGTATCCAATGATTCCTAATGGAGGAGTACCAGTAGTAGCTCTAGTGATCCATTGACCAGTTGAAGGAGTAAAGTGCTGTATATTACTAGTGAACCTTCTCTTCTCTTCACTATCATGTACTCCACGTAAACCATCCTGATTACCAGCCCACACATACAGTGAATCACCTACTGATACAGTGCCATGATAGGCTC
>NW_003548519.1:6217-8827 GCF_000090795.2 Amphimedon queenslandica | reverse complement strand
TCATTAACTGACAATTCAATTGCATTGCTGATGGGAGATGTGAGACATTAGGGATCATCTTTTTTCATTGGGTTCCTAGAGAGTATAATATGTATTGTGTATTTCTGGCCATGCAAAATATAAGCTTAATTGAGTTATTAAAAATATAACAATATTAGTGTTGCGACCGATATTCTGTTCTTACTTAATTAAAAGTAGAATCAGTGAAAGAAATGCCAAAAATTTACCCAATATGCTATTCCACCATCACTTATTATGCTCTTCATTATTAAGCTCATGTTACACAACTCAAATATGAATTTAGCTGCATCTATTTTTATTTCTTTGATAATTGACAGTTGGACGACTATTATACTTAACCATTTGAATTAATATGAATATTAATGATTTATGCCCATTTCTTTCCATTTATTCTAGTATAATACTCCTCTGAAATTCCACCTATTATGACGGAAACTATGCCAGCATATTAGCTGCATTCCTAACATGTATAGTGTACAGCCACTTCCTGTCAGCAATGAAGTAAGGATGTGATGACTACCAGTCTAATGGTTTGAAATTTGTGACTGATATAAACTGACCAAGATAATGCAACTCATTCTCATGACCATGACAAATGTTAGACAAATAGAAAAGTTAGCACCCTAAACAAATTTTAAAAATGTTTCAATAAATAAAGACTGTGAATGTCCTGGCATCAAATACCGTATAGCGGAAAATTTTCATGGCCCAAAATTTTCGTGGATTTCGCGTTTTTTTCAAAATCCACGAAAATAAAATCCGCGAAAATCAATTTCATACGGTTTAAGATGGCCGAATTGTAGAAAATCACGAAAATTAAACCCACGAAATTGATTTTTGGACGGATCCACGAAAATTTTGGGCCACGAAAATTTTCCGCTATACGGTATGCAATAAAAATTGGGTTCAACTTTGTATTAGCACTTTTACAATTAGTAGCTAAAAAAACAAGTTACATGTACATGTAAATGTACATGTGCATGTACAATAATTGTAGGTTACTTAATATTTCTTCCCATTAACTGACACTCTCTCCTAGTTTACCTGATACATCTCAGTCAAAAATTTTTGTTTGAGTTTCTTCTTGAGTCTCCTTAAGTTTTTATTTTTATTTTCATCATGTCAAGGTGTGTCAGTACTCCCATCATGCGAGGGAACCCGTGGGTCTGTAGAATATTTAAGAACTCAAATGTCTCCATCTCAAAACCAAAACCAGCTAGCATCAACAACTGAGCAGCAATACCAGTCCTGTCAAAGACAGAAATAAGAGCTACTATTAAAATTGAAAATTGAACATCAATAATGGCAAAATAAAGTTAATTGATTACTTAATGATAAAGATAATATCATTTTTTCCTTTAATAGTTACAGACACAGTATAAGTAATGCATAAAAGACAAATACCAAAATGTACATGTACATCTGGTTAATGTACTGGGATTACACTTACATTATTGTGATTACTTAGAAGGTCTACAACTTTTGCTATGTCAATCATTGTATTGATGTCATTATTGCACTCAATAAATGTGATCCGTCTCTTTTTACCTGAGGAAAGAGGAAGAGAGATTCAAAATAATTCTAGCCATTCAATCTTATGATTCAAACTAACAATATGGCATGATTTTATCACACAACAATTTTATATTATACTTTTAATTATGTGTACCATAACTGATTTACTCGGCTTAATTATGTGTACTATTAGTTGCTGTTTTTTTTTCAAATAAAAAAACACAATTATTATTACATGAATTAAGGCCCAATTATTGGTACATGTACATAGCTTAAAATATCTATCAAGAGATACAAAACGGTAGAATTCCATTTCAGTGTTCACACTAGTCAAAGTTGTTAAAAATATTTAAATTAACACAACACTTGGTACATCCCCCACATAATCGCCCAAGTCTACCTGACACTAGAGTGACTGGTCCCTGGACACAGTGTGGTGAGTGAAGTGCTTCACTAGTCCATTAATTAGTGTCGTCTTCCCAGCTTTAGGTGGTCCTACAGCTATTAGTACTGGGGGTGGTTCAATTTGAGTCCTGTCCACCTGGGGGAGACGGTTTCTCTCAGTTTTCATTGATGTCTAGTGTCCTCCTTTTTGATCTGGCTGCTCTGATGGCGCTACAATAAGTGAAAGCCTTGGGGCTTCTTTGATCCTCTGCCTCCTCGTTTTCCTTCCCCACTCTATGATCCATCATGAACCACGTGGACGGTAGGGGGAGCCAGTTTGATCTAAACTCTAATGGGTTAATCATAAAATTCCTACACTACAAATAAATGATGTTTTCTATGCACTTGGGGTATTTCCATTTCCTCTGTTGGATTAACCAGTAACAATGCTGTTGCTTTTACTGCTTTTCTCTCTTCTTTTTGCTGGTGGTAGCTCAGACACTGCTGCCTTGAAGTTTGATCTCAGTACAAATGCAGACTGTGTTGTAGGAGATCCAGTTGTAACTCTATGGGTAGAAACACTTGGAGGAGACATCAACTATTTAATGATCTACAACAGTATGTTAGTAAATTATAACTACTGGTATGATTTAGTGTTATATTTCATAGCTTCTAAACCAGGTGTAGATA
>NW_003548519.1:0-3542 GCF_000090795.2 Amphimedon queenslandica | reverse complement strand
TATATACTAATAGTGTCTATTGTTTGTTGGAGTAAGTAATGACAGTAATGGATATAATAATAATACTTTATATTTAGCTATACCTGTTGTTCCAGTTATGATCTTATTGGCAGTTGATAATGGCTACTACATTACAATTACAAAAAATTCAGAATTGTGAGTGCTTAATTTATTATGACAGTTAATTATTCCCAATATAGTTGTTTCATTGGTAAAATGGTACCATTGTTAGCAGCATTCTTATTACCCATTTTCCTCATCATCATCATTAATACAATTGTGTTCATACTTGTCATTCGAACTACTCTTGAAAATACCATGAATAGAAAAAAGCGGATGAGTAATTCCTCTCTCTCTGTATCAGAAGTACTAAAGATGTTACTGTCTTTTACTGGTATTATGATCCTCTTTGGTTTAACTTGGGTATCTGCTGCCTTCACTTTCATATCTGAGCCTAGTGTATCTCATACAGTCCAGTTTATATTTGCATTTTGTAATGCATTTCAAGGATTTTTTATTTTTGTATTTTTTATTTTGCTAAACAAGGAATATATGGAAATCCTGGAAGGCATATTTTGTTCAGTACTTCCCTAGGGCTACTATTCACAGTGACTTCAAGTCTGGACACAGTACTAAGAGCAAGTCAAGAAATGAAAATAGTTATGCTATTTCAAATCATGTATCTCTTAATGATACGAACAAAGAGGAGATGAAAGATACTTCACTGTAAACCAAAAAATTTTTATAATTAATAGTAGCTAGTTACAATAGACAGTTGAGTTTAGTGTGTGCTTTTTTATTTGCCTTAGTAGCTGACAGTTCATTATTATTAATTATGATAGAGAGATGTTTAGTATGGATCTCAATCATCTCATCTTCTTTCATGAGCTCCTGGAGACATGTGTTGTCAATGTGCATGAAATTTGTGTAATTCTGGTTGTGCAAAATATAAGGTTGAGTTATTACAGCAATAATGATAATACCAGTATTGCTGATCAGTATTCTTTGTTCGTACATAATTAAAAGTAAAATCAGAAATGAAATGAAATTTTTAAAAACAATTAAGAATGTATGTGCTTAATAATCTTACTAATATTATGACAATTATTCCCAATATAGTTGCTTCATTGGCAAAATGGTACCATTATTAGCAGCGTTCTTATTACCCATTTTCCTCATCATCATCATTAATACAATTGTATTCATACTTGTCATTCGAACTACTCTTAAAAATGCCATTGATAGAAAAAAGCGGATGAGCAATTCCTCTCTCTCTGTATCAGAAGTACTAAAGATGTTACTGTCTTTTACTGGTATTATGATCCTCTTTGGTTTAACTTGGATATCTGCTACCTTCACTTTCATATCTGAGCCTAGTGTATCTCATACCGTCCAGTTTATATTTGCATTTTTCAATGCATTTCAAGGATTTTTTATTTTTATATTTTTTATTTTGCTCAATAAGGAATATAGGAAACTCTGGAAGGCTCATTTTGTTCAGTACTTCCCTAGGGCTACTATTCACAGTGACTACAAGTCTGGACCCAGTAACAAAAGCACAAAAAGTGAAGATAGTTATGTCATTTGAAATCATGCATCTCAAGATCTCAATGATATAAAGAAAGAAGAGATAAAAGATGCTTCACTATAAACTGAAACATTTTAATAGTCAGTAGCTTGATATAATAGACAGTTTAGTATTTGTTAATAAAACAATTTTCCTCATTAACTGACAATTCAATTGCATTACTGATGGGAGATGTGAGATATTGGATCTTATCATCTTACTGTCCAATAACTCATCAGTATTCATTAGCGAGTGAATGATCTCACTGGTGGGCGTGGTCTTACTCATGGAATGACTCCCACCTAATTCAATGTACACTGCATCCTATAAATGAGAATAATAAATAATAATAATAATAATAATAATAATAATAATAATAATAATAATAATAATAATAATAGACATGATGTTAATTACCTTGTCATAAACCACACCTCCTATGCCAGCCATTGGAGCATAAATGAGTCTCTCTCTCATCAAGTGATCTCTTCTTTTCTTTCTCAGGGAGAGGGTAGGGGTCAGGCAGGACTGAGAGGTCGGCCATTTTGAAATCACCACAACCTGGAGAGAGAGAGGAAGAGGAAGGGAGGGAAAGAGTGGGAGAGAGAGTGAGTGAGAAAGAGAGAGAGAGAGAGAGGGAGAGATTAGGGAAAATAGAGAAAGTAAGAGAAAAGAACAGAGAATATTATGATCATTCATGTACAATATTACTCCAATGAACATAAGCTGAGATCTTGGTACCAAATATCTCATACCTGGTATGTGAACATAGGAGCTGGATTTCATGCTAGTTCCACGCACATATCCATACAATGAGATGGTTCGGTTGCACAATGGATCCTCTTTAATTGAATCAGGAGATGTGAGATCCTCCATTCTATGAAATGAAGAAGGTAGAAAAGGAAAAAGAAAAGTGTATTCAGTATACATGTACATGTAACAATGACATTACGCATGTATAATTTTTATTCAATCATATAGTATATACACATGCAAGATGCGGCATTTTATAATAAATACCATAAATTAACCTTGCATATTCAACCTTATTTTTTATAGCTACCCATTCAACCAGCTGTTAGAGTTTTGTTTATTTACACAAAAACTACTCCTAAGAATTGGATGAGTGGTTTGTTATCGTAAATAAACAAAACCACAGGAGGAGCAACATCTGCCCATATTACTACACTCTACCCATATTATACATTGTAAATGTATGTGGTGTGGTCAGGGAAAACCCACCATAAGTCTATAGAGTTAAGGTTGGTCTTCCCCAGACCACACTGCATGTACATGTACATGTACAGTATAACCATTAACCGCACTACCTGTCAGCAATGAGGTAAGGATGCGATGACTGCCAGTCTAGTGGTTTGAACTTTGTGACTGATATAAACCGACCAAGATCATGCAACTCATTCTTCATGTATTGACCATGACGAATATTGGACAGATAGAAAAGTTTCGCACCCTAAAAAAATAAAATAAAAATGTTATAATATCAATGATAAAGACTGTGTCACATTAACACTTACCAGTACATTAACTATTGCCCTAGTATCAAAATGTGTAATAAAAATTGGGTTCAGATTCAATAAAACATCATAATCATTTCAACTTTGTGTTGGTACTTTTATGATTATTGTATGCTTGTTTAATTTTTTTAATTTAAAAGCAATCAAGCTAAATACAATAATTGTCCCATATGTACCTTACCTGATATATCTCTGTCCAAAATCTTTGTTTGAGTTTCTTTTTGAGTCTCCTTAAGTTTTTATTCTTCTTCATCATGTCAAGGTGTGTCAGTACTCCCATCACACGAGGGAACCCGTGGGTCTGTAGGATATTTAAGAACTCAAACGTCTCCATCTCAAAACCAAAACTGGCATCAACAAGCAGCAATACCTAAAAAGCATTCAGACAAAAAGTTGTAGCTGCTATTATAACGAACATCAAGAATAATGTTACTTTAACT
>NW_003548518.1:5595-8832 GCF_000090795.2 Amphimedon queenslandica | reverse complement strand
TGTGTGTGTTTGTGTGTAGTGATACAGTGAGTCGTTCAGGAGTCTATTGCTCAGTGAGTATTGCTCTAGAACAGTGTAAGGCAGAAGGTGTAGTGGATGTGTTTCAAGTGACTAAAGCTATAAGAAGGAGTAAACCAGGAGCTGTTACTAGACTGGTATAGCTATACTACATATATCATAATTATTTGTTTTTTTACAGGAGCAGTATACCTCCATATATGATGTAATTGATATGTACTTCAAACTGCACAGTACATATGCTAACTTTCAGTAGATATAGCAGACTATATAATATGATTGCTGACATTATAAACATACTTGTAGAAATTATTGTTATTATATGTATGTCTGCAGTATTTGTAAATGTCAAACAGTTGATAGTTGCCTGTTTAATCAGCATTGTTCTGTATTCAGTATAGCTTATGTGTCAACAATGAAGATACATGTATTTGTAAAAATTCAAAATAAGGTATGGCTGATATGTACATGTGCTAGGTCTATACTGTAATGGTGAATGCAAGCACCAGTAAATGTAAATAAACAATGTCTACTTACATGTATTATGCTTACTTATGATTGTACTTAGAAATGTATACCAGCATGTATTTTCAGCCTCATAAAGGATATGACATTACCAATGGTAATAGGAATCTTTTGGTGTACTTTAAGTATTAGCAATTTCTGAAGTACACATGTCTTGCTAACAATAGCAGTATTACTATACTAATGAATTAAGCCATTACTTACATGCATCATGGCTTTCACAATTGACTTTATCTTTTTGATTTTATTCCATAGCATTTTGCTTTATTTGGTTACACTGATTGAGCTCTGAGGAGTTTTTACCCATGAGTTATATTGCATCTTTGAGTTATCATAATAGCATTGCACTCAACGAAATTAATGTGCTTTATTAGTAAAATAGTAAAATAAATAGAACCATGCATGATGTTAAAGTGGAGATTGTGAGATATACTGGCATTATGCTTAATTGTCTTCACTTGCCAATTAGCTGTAGCCACCATCATCATTATATCCTACCTGTTTGTCACATGACGTGTTTAATTTACATTCCTATTGTGTAACCATGTCTTGTTTTTATAACACACTTATTATATATTTATTTTTCTTATGTAATATTTACTTTGTTAATGGGCTACCGATAATATTGCTATTTTTTGTTTTAGTAGACAGAAAAACGTTTACATTTATCAGTTTTAGACAAAATGACAGTGTCAGGACTAGTTTTTGTGAGTGCTGTATTCTTGTTGAGTGCCAATGAAGTTATTAGCCAATGTCCACCTTCCTCAGGTAAGACACTGGATGTGTATAATAACAACTGTATAGGTTTTTATAGGTATCTACCTGAGGTATAATGAAAACTGTTATCCCAATGGATCATTTTTTTCAGATAACACCATCAGAGGTAAGCCATTAGAGTGTGGATTACCTGGTGCTAATTTTGATGATGGACAATGGATTGGTCCTGATGGAGTAGTTCCTTGTCCTGGTAGCAAGCAAAATGTTCAATGTACCCCTGGGTCTTCAGGAGCTAGTCTCAGTGTTGAGACAACAGCTTATCTCCAGTCTTCTGCTGGTGATGGCTGGTACAAGTGTTGTCTACCCACTAATTGTTCAGACCCTAACACTAAAATCATCTTTGCTAATATATTCAGTAAGAGGAGACTATAATCACTTACTGATGTAATATTTTTCATTTGTAGACTTTGCACAGATAAAATCATTTACTGTTGCTGATCTTCCTTCTGATATGACAGTATATCCTCAGAAATACAAACTAAATTGTATTAAAATTGGATTCAATCGCTATGATATTAGCATGAGCATTAATAGTACTGCATTGGCTAGTTATACCAATTGTTATGACAATAATAATCCTTGTTCTGGTACTGATTTAAGTGGTGTTGTTGAAAACACAGTAAGATATACTGTTACTATCACATGGGATGGAATGAATGTCAGTAGTGGATCAATCAGTCAATCAACTACTGGAGATCAAATGTATCAGTGTGTAGTGCAAGTTACTGATCAAAGAACTAGAACACGTAGTTTAACTGTAACAGGTAATGCTTATAAACTCTAAAACTTAGTGTTACCAATTATTATTATTAAATTTCTTTATGTTAGTACCAGCAAATGCTCCCTCTTCTTTTGCTGTGGTCAGCAAGACAGCTACCACTATCACTGTCAATTGGACTGCACTTGATTCATCTGATGCTGATGGATATGTAGTCAATGTCACTAGTGACACAGACACTGTGCAGACAGTACAGGTGGAGGGAAGTAATAATAATGCAATCACACTGAATGGACTCAGAGAACTAACAACTTATAGCATCACAGTTAGAGCATATCAACAATTACTGGGACCTGCTAGTACAATCAAAGTACAGACCTCACCAGGTATTGCTGCTGCATTTAATGTAATTGTAACATTATTGATGCAATTCTATAGTTATTAATTCAATCAATTGGACACTAGTCTCATCCATTACACAACTCAATAGCACTCAATATCGTATCACTTGTATCACAACTACTGATATAAATCCATCAACTGATGTTTACTGGTTAGTGAATGGAGTGATGAAGAGTAACTCAATGTATACATTAATTGATGTCCTGACATACAACAACACACTACTGATATATCCTGATCCACTGGGAGTGTCAGTCACTGTTACCTGTACAGCAATGATTGGAGGAGTCAACTACAGCCAATCTGTGACATTACATGGTATGAATAATTGATTATACTTTAATCAATATTGCTCTATATATTTTCAGCTCCTAATGGTCCTCCAAATAATGTGAAAGGGTTTATATTAAATGCAACTAGTATTAAAGTGAACTGGACCAATTCATCAGAGGCTATTGGATATGTGATTGAATATACTACTGAAAGTGTAACAAGGAATGTAGTATCTACAAGTAAAAATGAAATTGTACTAACAAATCTCTTACTAATGAGTACCTATACCATCAGTGTGTACTCATATATAGATCTTCCTTCAGTTAATAGTACAGTAACAGTGTTAAAATTTGATGGTGAGTTATTATCATTGAGAGAGTATAATTAATGTCTGTTCTAGTTCCTAGTCCAGTAACTAGTCTCTCAGTATCCAATGTCTCAACCACTGGTATTACAGTGAACTGGACTATTCCCAGTAGTGACAACTATGTAACATACTACACCATCTCCTATACTCCATCTTG
>NW_003548518.1:3953-5338 GCF_000090795.2 Amphimedon queenslandica | reverse complement strand
TCTCTGTTGCTCCTCATCAGTCCACTACAACATACAGTTATACATTAATAGGTCTGTACAGTGGTATGAACTATACCATCACAGTGAGAGCTGGTAATGTACTAGGAGGATCTGATCCTAGTTTTGTTGAAAAAGATACAATGCCAACAGGTTTGGTACAATCTTCAACTATTATGTAATACTATATTTATAGCTCCTATTGGTGTACCTACTTCTTTGTCTTTATTACAGCCAATTAATAATCTCACTTGGAATGAGGTCAATTGTTCTGAACGTAATGGTCTAATCACAGGCTATACAGTGATGATCAGTAACAGTAGTATCACATATAACCTCACCAGTACTAAGAGATCTATCATATTGAATGATCTAGCATTTGGTACTAAGTACAACATTAGTGTAGCTGCTGTAAACTTTGCTGGAAGAGGTCCTTTCAGTGGTCCTATAATTGTAGAGATTGGAATGGGTATGCATGTTTTAAATTATTTTGTGAGAATCTATTTCTTTATTTAGTACCTGGCCCAGTTGGTTCAGTATCCAGTATCATGGACACTACATGGGCTGTTATCTCATGGAGTAAACCTATTTATATTCCATCAGACTATCCCATCATCACATATGAGATAGGATATCATGCCTTAGAGTCTGGTAACTGTTCAATGGTATATGATGATGACATTACTCCTGAAATACTGAATCTATCTAATGTATCTAGTAACGATACTTTTACTATCATCACTGGTCTGAATAGTAATACCTGTTACATTTTTGGTATACGTGCATATTCTGATAATGGATACGGGGCATGGACAGTTACTACTAATGAGACTCTAGAACTACTAACAGAATCATCGTCTATACTAATATCACCTTTATCCATGATAAAATCATTATCTTCACTAATATCACCATCATCTGCACAAATATCATTATTTACAATAGCATCATCATCATCCACAAAACAGTTATTTTCTACAGTAATATCACCATCATCTACTCTAAAGTCTTTATCATCATCAGTAATACAAACATCAGGTATGAGTATAGTCCCCATAATTTATAAACCTCACTTATTTTTAAAACAGTGGCTGCTACTATGAAGCCTGAAAGTAAGTCTTTTATTTTGTATGAAGATTTATACAATAATTATGATTACAGATACTTCATTCATTGTTACTGTTGGAGGCTCAGGGATTGCTGTAATAATGATAGCACTATTGATAGTATTGATTGTTATAATTATAGCTTTCATAAAGTAAAATCTATGACTGTCAAAATTGTTCATTATTAGTTTTTTAACAGAAGAAAGAAGTCACTGAAAATTAGCAAATACAATGTTAACATAGCTATGTCAGAAATACAAGGTAGTTATGATGTATTATTAA
>NW_003548518.1:0-1281 GCF_000090795.2 Amphimedon queenslandica | reverse complement strand
ATACACAGACAACAAAAGATTGGAGGAGGACCAGTAGTGGTACACTGTAGGTAAGAGAGGGAATTGTACTGATAGACTCATGATCATTTATTGTTTGTGTGTGTGTGTTTGTGTATAGTGATACAGTGAGTCGTTCAGGAGTCTATTGCTCAGTGAGTATTGCTCTAGAACAGTGTAAAGCAGAAGGTGTAGTGGATGTGTTTCAAGTGACTAAAGCTATAAGAAGGAGTAAACCAGGAGCTGTCACTACACTGGTATAGCTATACTACATATCATTGTGTATTAATAATATTGTTTCTTTACAGGAGCAGTATACCTCCATATATAATGTGATTGATATGTTCTTCAAACTGCACAGCACATATGCTAACTTTCAGTAGATATAGCAGACTATAATAGTCTATAGTCTACCAACATTATAAACGTATTTGTAGAAATGTCTGCAGTATTTGTATATGCCAAACAGTTAATAGTTGCCAGTTGTTTTGTATTCATAAGTATAGTTTATACGTCAACAATGAAAAGATATTCTTAAAAAGTTCAAGATGGGGTGTGGCTGATATGTACTAGGTCTATACTGTAATAGTGAGTGCAGGCACCAGTGAACACGAATAATTTTTTAAATGTCTACTTACATGTATTATGCTTACTTGTCATTGTACTTATCAGAAATGTATGTGTGTATACTAGTATGTATTTTCAATGTGACATGACCAATGGTAATGAGGAAGCTTTTGGTGTACTTTATGTGTAAGCAATTCCTAAAGTGCACACATCTTGCTAACAATAGCAGTATTACTATAATAATTAAGCCATTACTTACATGCATGTTAGTTTGATTTGATCTTTTTGATAATGTATTGTATTATTTGATTACCTTAATTGATTGAGCATTGGGGAGTTTTAATCCATGAATTGTATAAGTTACACCAATTATGAGTTCACGCCACATTCACATCATGCATGCACACTGAACAGATCACCATACTGTCTATATCATATCTTGGAGTTATCATAATAGCATTGCACTCAACCGAATTGATGTGCTTTATTAGTGAAATAGTAAAATAAATAGAGCCATGCATGATAGATTGTGAGATATATTGGCAATATGCTTGTCTTCACTTACCAGTTAGTTGTAGCGATCGTCACTATATCCTAACTGTTTGTCGCATGACGTGTTTAATTTACTTTCCTATTGTGTAACCATGTCTTGTTTTTATAACACACTTATTATATATTTATTTTTCCTATGTAATATTTACTTTGTTAATGGGGTAT
>NW_003548517.1:5789-8836 GCF_000090795.2 Amphimedon queenslandica | reverse complement strand
ACATTGTGTACATATGCAACAGACTAACCTGAAAACTACAAAACCAAAAACCCAATCACGTACATTGTGTACATATGCAACAGACTCTAAGATAGACCTGAAAACTACAAAACCAAAAACCCAAACACATACATTGTGTACATATGCAACAGACTATAAAATAGAACCTGAAAACTGTAAAACCAAAAACCCAAACACGTACATTGTGTACATATGCAACAGACTCTAAGATAGAACCTAAAAACTACAAAACCAAAATCCCAAACACGTACATTGTGTACATATGCAACAGACTATAAAATAGAACCTGAAAACTACAAAACCAAAAACCCAAACACGTACATTGTGTACATATGCAACAGACTAACCTGAAAACTACAAAACCAAAAACCCAATCACGTACATTGTGTACATACGCAACAGACTCTAAGATAGACCTGAAAACTACAAAACCAAAAACCCAATCACGTACATTGTGTACATATGCAACAGACTAACCTGAAAACTACAAAACCAAAAACCCAATCACGTACATTGTGTACATACGCAACAGACTCTAAGATAGACCTGAAAACTACAAAACCAAAAACCCAAACACGTACATTGTGTACATATGCAACAGGCTATAAAGTAAAACCTGAAACTATAAAACCCAAACATATCATTACTTGGTTTTTGGTTTCATGGTTTTCAGATTTCTTTCTTTTGTGTAGCTACAAAAAATAGGTGAAAAGGACATATGTGGAAGCACAATTGATTTTATAAACAATAATATTGAAACCGTAAAACTTCAGAAACAGGTTTTCTGGATGACAATTTTTGTTTATCTGGTCCCTATAACTAGCCATATATGGTAGATATCATTAACTATAACAACTCTACCCTCCTCTTTACTGCCATCACTTTTGATAAAGGAAGCCTTCAAATAGCTTGCTGCTTTATCAATGCCTGCTGGTAGAGCCACTTTGAATTTCCTTTCTTTCTTTACTGTTGCCAATGGAATAGCTAACCCACTATCAATGGAGTATGAAGCTGGATCAGCTTCAAAAATACTGTCAAATTTACGAATTTCATCACTAATAGCTGCAGTATTAAGACATGCTAAGACTACTTTTTTGTCTTCTATTTCTAGAGGTAGTTTTTTATACTCTTCAATGCATTCCTCTAGTTGATTGGTGATTAGCTTCTTAACACTCAGAACTTCACCTGGATCAGTACGCTCACTCACTGATGATGCAAGATGACAACCATGAGAAACTTGTTTTACCAGTTTACGAAACCTGTCCAACTGCTTCTCAACTGAATTCCTCTTAGCGCTAGCAATCTCTTCTGTCTCCATTAGTAGATCATTGCATCTCTTATCTAAAGCAGCTTTAAGCTCTTCAAACATTTCCTTGATTTCCTGTCTTACTTCTTCTTTACGTGTTGCTATCTGCTCTAGCATCTTCTCTCCATTAGCAATAGCTTCAGTGACTGGAGGAATGACTCCATCACAACTAGCAACACTTTTCTTTAATGCTTTACGTGCTGTTTCTCCTACGTCAATGTAATCTTCTATATTGTGATCCTTGTGTTTGATAGGTAGGCAGTTAGGACAAACTAATTTCTCGCAATCATTACAATAGTAAATCAGCTTTTGATCTGTATGCCGTTCACAATACCCCTCTTCATGCTTAATAGTAGGCAATTCAATGGATTCCTTTGTTTCTAAATCAATCAACTTGTGATTGGCTTCTTTCTTGTTTCGCTTATGAACTTTCTTGCAAAGATCACACAGAAACTGGCCACAATCACAGCAATACACAACAGCTGCATCACTGGAATCATCACACTTATCACACGATACTGCTTCCTTGCTAATGATCTTCTTTTTGATGGAAGCCTCTTTTGATTTATGTTCAAACCAAAGGTTTTGAGTGAGGCCTTCAATTTTACCATCAGGTAAATTAACGCTAGTGTCACACGTTGGACACTTTAATGAGGTATCAGCACTACCTTGCTTCTCTTTAGCTTTTATTAGACACTTCTTACAGAATGAGTGAAGACAGGGAAGCATGAGGGGGTCAGTGTAATACTCTGAACAAACCTCACAAGTCATAGTGATAGCTGGACTTGTGTTTTCTGCCATTTCTATTAAGAACATAAATCATCACAATGCCACTGACTGAAGAATGTTACTTTTAAGAAGTTTTCTTAGTCAAAAAGCAAGAGAATAGGTGAAAATGAACTGTAACGAGACAAAAGAGAGAAAGGCAAAAAGCATGCAACTCCACCTTAAAGTGGGTTGTTACTTGATCTGCCCACAAGTCACACATGGCGTCCAATGGTGATGCTGGTTTCAAGGTCTCAGTGGAATCACTCCATACTACAAGAGTCAAGGAGATCAACTATGATGGAGAAGAGATATATGAAGGGTAACAGTCATTTATTGTAATAATCCAGAATGTAGTTCTAGTTAATATGCCCACTAATTTAATTTATATTGCAAATTTAAGTTGGGAATTCTAAACTAAATAGATCTACCTTAAGGAGGCAATTTTTAGCAGGCATTTAATTTAGAAAATTTTAGCAATGTTAAAGAAATCGCTAACTTAAATTCCTGATTAAATTATTAATAGTTATTAGCATTAATTATTATAAAAAACGCTAACTTAAAAACCAGCCAAATGTCAGTATGTACTTGTAACATCCAAATGATACTGTAGTTTGCCATTAAATATGTTATGTATTTATTTGTAGGAGACCTTCTCTCTCTCAGAAACTAAGTGAATTAGCTCAACATGTTGACTTTAGAGAAGAGAGAGCTGATGATGATAATGACAGAGAAGAAGGAAAGAAGAAACAAGAGGAGGAGGAGGAGGAGGGAGTTTCTGGTCCTACAACTAAGAAACCAAGTCATCGCTGGCCATGGGAATTCACACACTCAAAACTCAAGTACATAAATACATGAATTTGTATAAACAAGAGTATAAATCATGTATCAATGTATTGCATACATAAAGGATAGTTAAACTTTATTATTAGTTTTGTGTTTATATCAGGCAAGC
>NW_003548517.1:0-3764 GCF_000090795.2 Amphimedon queenslandica | reverse complement strand
TTATTGCTATTATTATTATTATTATTATTATTATTATTATTATTATTATTATTATTATTATTATTATTATTATTATAGTTGACTACTGAGGTTTGGCTCTCTGTTTTATTAGTGAGGGAATATGATAGAGACAAGAAGAATGATAAGGTGGTAATAGTGTGTGTGTATTATTATTATTAATGTACCATAGTACCTAGAATGAAAATAATATTATGCATACATGTATCTATGCTTAAAGGATATAAGTACCTGGTGTTTGTTTGAGCCTGGCTTTTATTTGAACATTTATGATACATGTAATATGCTACTTATCATAAGTTAATTTATCACTTAATTGTATTGTTACTTGATACTTTATCATAGGCTCCTCCTCCTGATTCCCTCCCTCCTCCTAACTGGGAGCTAACTGTCTCATTCAAACAATTACTGAGAGCCAATCATCAGTATATTGCCATGCCACGTCCACCACGCCCCTCAAACGCCAGACCGTACATCAGTCAGGAGATGAGGGAGGCTGGAGCATCAGCTTATAGCACAGCTGCTTTGAAACAACTAGAATATGAGTGAGTTATTGTATTTACCTGTAGTATAGGACTATAGGTAGTGGAGTGGTGCTTTTAATGTACTGTATAGCGGACATATTTTATCTGAAAAAATGATTGTTTTAAGCAGGATTAGAAATTTTTGTTTGTTTTATTTTCGTTTTTAGCAGCCATTTTTGCACACATGGCATTGAAGAAATGCCTTTTTTTGGACAATATTCATTCCACAAGAAATGAGAACAAAAAGAATGAAATTAAACTCTGACGGAATATACCCGCTATACTTTATTGGTTATAGATTAATTTTTAGAAAATTACAAGATTGTTACAATTTAATGTCATCATAATTTCTAGTTACTCAATTTTTAACAAGCTTCTCAAAATGGCAAGACACATTGATGCCCAGGGAAAGTGAGTTTTATCACTATTAAAAAATAGCCTCTTCATTTTTATTCATGAAATCTATTTAAAATTTAAAATTTTATTTTCTATTTATTTCTAGGGTTCATAATTGGTTGACTGAACTCTCTAAGACCAGTATAGACCCAATACTGACGGTAGTTCTTATTCCGTCTCTCTCCCTCACTTCCACAACATTTGCTGTAGCTTATACCAGCCACTCTGTCCCTTACAAGTAATGCAACACTTAACTTTTTATGTTGAAAAATACATTTGTGATCAACATAAGCATCCTTAAACATTTGTAAATATTTGGCCAAAAATAACTTCGAATTTGGCACAAGACCTTGTCAGCTATTTTCTTCTCTAAATTATTTTTCTCATACATACATGTACAAAACATGTACTGTACATGTATCAGGTACTTATCAATGCCCTTATGCTATAGAGAGAGTTTGAGATGATCCACACACGTGTGTGTGTACATGTATATGTACATGTACATGTACATCTATTATTGATTGATGTGATTCAAATAGTAAAGCAGTTATGAATAAGGCATTGTACATGTAACATAGTCCAACTCTTATTTATTATTAACTTCTATCATTATTAATACTTTAGTTGGAGGCTTGATATAACGCTAAGTGATGGTGTCATCACCTGGACTCAGAAACCAGACGGACAGCTAATGTCAGTACCAGTTGATAAGGAAAGACTATTAGGAGCTCTGAAACGCCAAGTAGATATAAAATTTATTTTGTTTATTTATTTATTTGATAATGTACATATTTCTTTTATATGTATGCATGTACTTTTTTTCATAAACTTTGCTTTTATTTCTTTCCTTACTACATTCAGGCTGTCCTGTATATTTTAAAGGCGATAGACCAAATAGCATTTGGCAAGAAATGGTGCAAGCTACTAGAGTCCACTCTACCTAATCCATCACTGATACTCATGAAACAAAAACTCCTGACATCCCTTGCTTCAAGCATACTGATTGAATCACCAAAAGGAACAAGGTATAATAATGAGAATGGGATAGCCCCTGTAATTATATCATTCATTTATTGTATGTATAGGTTGGAGCTACTAATAGAGTATGGTCAAGTTATAGCTAGTATAAGCACTGCTACTCATTCTCTTAGTGAGGAAGATATTGATACTGAGCATAAACCCAGTCAACAGTCGAATATCATTACACTCTCAGCTGCTAGTAATGGCGGAGCTGGTTTATTGAGTGGTGTTATTAAACTGATGGAGTCACTGAACTGAGCAACATTCATGTATTGATTAGTTTCTCATTTTGTGTTTTTAAAAGATTTTGCTGTAGAATGACAGCTTTGTGATGCTTGAAAATTTAGTTTTATGACAAAGTTGACTGATTTCATTAGTACTTTTTATCAGTTTATCCTGGGTGTGGTAACTGTGGTTGAAATTAAAGATAATTATTTTTGCTGCAAGAAGAAAGGAGAGATGTTTGATATTTTCTTTGAATATCTTTCTGATCTATTCAGTTTTCCTGTGGACAGGGTAAGTCTATAGCCTCAGATGTCTCTGGTATTGATCAGTCGCTCTAGGTCCGCTATGTGACACTGTTCCTTGTATCTTTTCCATTGGCTAGTCTCCTCCGTATTGTTCTTCATTATTCATACACTAGTCCTACCATCAGACACACTGTATCTGCTCTACTCGGCCTCCTCTTTGGATGGATGTGCTTTCAATGGTACCTTATCAACAAAATAAATCATAATGCTTTTTTTTGTAGGCAGGTATTTTATCTGATAGGGTTTGTATCAGTTGGTTACATATTACTAATCACACTACCACCAACCATTGTACAAAGGTGAGTTTGACAGTATAAACTTTACTATACTATATTTCTTTTGTCTTCCCCCCCTCCCTCTCTCTCATTAGATATTCAATGATATATGCCCTCATTGGTATTAGTACTGGACACATTTATCGTTTAATAACTGATTATGGAGGATACACTCTTGACTTTACTGGGTAAGTGCATGGACCGATACAGTACATGTACATTCTATTATACAATTGATGCATTCACAAAGCACACAATAGCATGATATCAAGTACTTACATTCACATGTACTATAATACCTCTTTCCCTCTCACTTCCTTCCTTTAGTCCACTGATGCTGCTGGTTCAAAGGGTCTCCTATGTTGCTTATGCTTATCATGATGGTAATAGTTTCTTATTGATTTTGTATATACAATGTACCAAGCAATAATTATTACTAAAGAAATATCTTAGTAATGTTAGTATGTATATGCTGCCAGTTAGTATGATTGTCCTGGCAAAATAGAAGTCTTATTGCATGTTTATTTTTGGTTACATGGCTCATATATGTGTGTTCTATACTTAATCACTTTTTTACACTTTTTTGTGTGTACGTGTATATTAGGAGTAGCAAGGGATGAAAAGGATCTCAGTGATGATCAAAAGAAACTGAAAATTAGGTAAAGCATCACAGTACATGTACATGTACATGTACATGTACATGTACGTGTACAATTGTACATGTATTTATAGCACTGTTGATGTGATATACAGTATATGATGCAGGGTTTTCCACAAAGCATGCTATACAGCTTTTTTAACAACTTTAAAAATTTGTAAAAAATTTAATTAGTAACGCGGTAGCGTTACTAAGTAGGATTCACCCCCAAACAAAATGGCTGCCACGACTTTTGCAGCCTTGTTATACCAGGAAACAGGGGCGTAGCTGAGGTAGGGCCTGAGGGGGCCTGGGCCCTACCATCAAAGTGGCCTTATAATTATATTCATAACCCAAAAGG
>NW_003548516.1:7050-8839 GCF_000090795.2 Amphimedon queenslandica | reverse complement strand
TATTGAAAATGTCTTATAATGATTATAAAATACAATGAAACCAGTAAAAAGAGAAGGAAGAAGGGAAAAGTGCAATTCAACAACAAAAATACTGTTTATATGAAACAACAATAAAATTGAACCGAAATGCATGTTTCATGGCATCCAGACAAACTTGTAGCATATTACCCGGATACCTTTCACTAAGATGCCTCTCCAGAATCAATAAGGCGCATAGGCGGCGGCAGGGTCGGGCATGAACGGGCAATGCCCGACCAAAAATTTTGGCCGGAAATGAAAATTTAATTAATGACATCATTTTTAGTCATAAATAATTACCATGGCTAGCAAGAGAGTCTTTTCTGCTTTCCTTTGTCAACAAGCCTTCCAGGAGGACCAGGACTAGCATTTTACAGGTTGGATAGAGCTTTACAGATAAGATAGGGGGCCTTTTAGGCTCATTTTTATGCTATACCATATTGTATGAGTGCGTTGAGTATACGCCCAAAATACGTGGGGAAAAGTGGGTGTGGCCAAAATCGCGGCACGCTTCGCGCGCCATTCTTTGCCCGACTACTCCTTAAATCCTGCCGCCGCCTATGATAAGACGCTGGATGCTACCACTTTATAACTTGCTTTTCACCATAGGCGGCTGCAGGATTTGACTACTAGTCGGGCATGGGTGTGGCATAGGAAATGGGTTGGGCGCGCGAAGCGATTTTGGTCACACCCTCTTTTACGCACCCTTTTTAGCGCCATTTTTTTGGTAGCGAAGGTTATTGTAATAAAGTAGTGGGTGGTGTAGCTCCAACACTGACTTCTGTAGTGGTAATAGTACTAGTAGTAGTATTAGTAGAGGAATTAGAAGAATAGGGTGATGGAGAATGAGCACAATTGACTGTACATCAACTGTAGCTGTAAAAACTGTAGCTGTATCAACCACAAGAGTAGACTGAGACTCATGATCATCAACTGATTCAGCAAGAGACTGACCTAAAGTAAGAACTATGAGATAATCTGTATTATTGACTTCTATACTGTACTTACTAGGTTCACTTTGTAAACTGTTGTTCCTTTTTAGCAGGCTTGTTCACAAAGGACATAGTGAAGCTAGTCCAGGCTTTTAGACATTGCAACTGACAAGAAAAGAACACTGAAATAGCACTAAATAATGAAATGATTATGCTTTCTAGTATTGCTGTGGTGGCCCACTGTGATTGGCACCAAAGTCTTACCACCTCTCTTCATCACCTTGTTATCACCTGCCATTTATGCATTCATAATTATAAGAATAATTTTCATAAAAAATTGAAATTATAATTGCAATAACTGTTATTAACTATTAATTAACCATAGCATAACTATTAATTATGGTGATGTCACACTTCCGGTCAGAATTTTTGGTCGGGCATTGCCCCTAAATGCCCGTATGGCAAGCCAAATGTTTCAAAATTATATCCCTACCTTATGACGTCGTGTTGACGTGATTTACGTCGACACGACATAAAAACGTCGTAACAACGTGTTTAATATGTCGTAACAACATGTTTTATGTCAACCTATGGCAAGTAGGACCGACATACTTATTGGGTACTATCAATAGTCATGATGACTATTTAGTCATGATGACTATTTAGCACTTAACCAATTCTAATTAACGCGCCACAGAAAAAAAGTGGTAAAATGGCGGATTTTTGGAGGAAAGACAGGCTAAACAATCTTCTCTTTTATCCAGCCATTCTAGCTGTGAGAACCACTTTGAGCTGTCCTTTTGTTTCAGTATGCTCTATTTATCTCTTCTGTAAGCTCT
>NW_003548516.1:0-6180 GCF_000090795.2 Amphimedon queenslandica | reverse complement strand
ATCTTTTCCTTCTTAAACTATAGGTTGGCTCTTATAGATAGTTGAGGCATGCAAGAACTCATTCTTTATCTGTAAATTCACTGATTGTACTGTATGAGCATCTCATGTCATTAAAATCTGTCAGTCGCTATTCAGTACTTGCAGAAAGGAATCATCACATTCAGGACTCGTTCATGGCTCTTCACCATTTGTATCCTCTCCCAACAGTTTTATTTATTATTTTGAATTATAAAAAACATTATGGGTGTTGTTGCTAGAACTATTATTGTTGTTATCACTAGGTCACTATATTGCATTTGTATAGACGACTATTTATGCATTTACACATACTTTATGATAAACAGTATATACACAATAATTTGAAACCATCTTGACGATAACAAAGATAATTATTGTTATTAACATCAATTTTTAACATGAATAAAAACATAAAAATCATGTAACGATGAAAGTGTTTTACTTCATACTGGACGTTACTATTAATAGCTAGTTACATGATGCTTAGCTATTCTAGCACACTTATGATCCTTGGAATGCTTCTTACATGTAAATAAAGACCAGTCCTATAGTTTTAAGAAGTGAAAAGATGGTCATAATCATCCACACTCCAGCTGCAATGATAACTGAGTGAGTTATTCCACCGTACCTTGTCCTGATGGACTGAGACTAACTCTGATGATAGACACTAGTCATAGGACTCAGCTGAATACACTTCTATCTTCCTAGCAATGGAGGGGCAAGCGCCCTGGCTCCTGAAAGCAAAATTTAGAAAAACGGGAATGGCCAATGGTTGAGAATATTCCTATGATAAAATGCTATAAAAGCCAAAACAGCAACCAAAGAGCTTACAAAAGAGATAAATAGAGTATACTGAAACAAAAGGACAGCTCAAAGTGGCTCGCACAGCTAGAATGGATAGATAAAAGAGAAGATTGTTTAGCCTGTCTTTCCCTCCAAAAACCTGCCATTTTACCACCACTTTGGGTGCGCGTTAATTAGAATCATTTCGGTGCATAAGGTCCATTGCATTCCATTGGTATCACGTGATGAAAAATGGCAGCTTTCTGATGATTGTATCACAAAACTAGCTACTACTGCAGAAACTAGAGAGATCTATGACTACCCTTGACGGTTGTTAAAATCACCATTGTATGGAGAATATTTCTTATTTGATTATAGACATGAATATAAGAAGGAGAAGAGACAGTGCATCTTAACTTTGATTCTCTTCTTTACTTCATCAGATAAATCAATCTTCGCTAGTTTAAGATGTTAAAAATTACTGCACCTATCATAGTTTCTAGTGAATTAATGAAAGTCCCATTGACTCTATCTTGATGCTCTAAATTATTGTTAGAAGTGGTACTAGTGGAAGAATTTGGCCATTTTGCATCACGTGATACCAATGGAATGCAATTGAACTTTGCAATTATTAATCAAGGTCAACCGTGTCCTACCTCCTCTGGCAGCCGCCTATGCTTTTCACAGTTTTCAGCATTCTCTCCACAACTCTTGAAAAGTCGCCATTTTGATGATTAATATTTAATGTGACTTGTGGTCACATGTCATGGATAACTGAATCTGATTGGTCACGTCCACTTTTGGACGGGAGAACAAAACTACATTAAAGAGTGTACCAGACCCTTCCCCGCCGTCCACCCCAATGACTGTAGGCTGGCGAATGGTCTGGCTAGCGAGACTACTGACATGTTTTGTTAAAGAAAATCATCTTAATCTGACTCTTTAAGAGGAATCTTGTTGGCTGTATATACTAGGGCTAAATCACTGGATGTTATGTGAGTACCGTGGACTACATTAAATGTTATACTATTTTTAGGCTATTTTGAACCATTTATTACATAAACATGAGTAGGATAAGGATACACGATATTTTGAGTAAAAAGTAGGCACATGTAGATACACAATCAAGCTAAATAAATTAATTGAGCAGATACATGACTGGAAAATAAAACGACTGACACCTTCCAATTAAAGTTTACCACATCTTGCCTACAAAATCTCTGTGATACGAAAGTAGAGACCTGGGTTTATGAGGAATTATCAAAGGGGTATAAACTGCATGAACAAACTTATAATAAATTTAAGCTAATTATTATTGTGAGATGAATGACTAAGTTTAATTGACTATAATTAGAAGTATATACCTTTCATTATGGATTCTCCGTTAACTTTCTAGTATTGAGCCAAGCATTGAAACAGAGCCAGAAGACCTTTCTGCAATAATCATGACACTAGTGAAGACGATGAGAAATCAGGCGTAAAAATGGTCTCACTACATGTGATTGTAACTATATTTTTAATTAGGGTGAATGTATTAGTGATCATGATGATGAAGATATTGTACTGAGAGACTTATGAATGATAGTCACAAGTGTGGTAAAATAGTTTATTGATTATGTGTGTAATTGTTACTTTTCCTTAGAATTTTTGATGCGGAAGATTATTCTGGAAATATTAGTATAGTAGGTGCTCCTTTAATTCATATTAATTTATTAATTTAGCAAGGCCACTAGTATACATTCTATAGTTACCTTATCTCACTAAGTTTCAAGACAAGAATATCTTAGGTTTGTTTCAGTAATTTCATGTGAAAAGCTAAATTTATTATTCAGGTTGTGATGAACTGAAACTTTCTTGTTTAAAGCTCTTGTTAAGGTCGGTTTAATCATAGTGTTTTAATTTATTATCATCATTTGTCATTATAGTTCACTTCAAATAGCATTGAATTTTTTTGTGAACCTGCCTTCATCATGCTGGTTAAGGAAGGTATGTAGTTCCTTTGCTTATGTAGAATTTATGCCTCATTATAGTTATGTTATGGAACTAAGCTTTGTAGGACTATGTGTGACAAGATACCTTTGAAAGATCTGCTTCACTACATGGAACCCGAGAGTTCATTAATGTTGGAGATTTTGGGAAATTAATTTCTCAGTAATGTAAGTTTATTATTTTAGTACCTTCTTAATTTATGGCTCTTTAGGTGTCTTAAGTTACAAAACATAAAGTGTCTTACTTGTGGAACATTGGTAGACTATGATGAAGAAAACAATTATAATCTTTTTTTGGTTTTAATAATAATTCCAAATCATTGTAAATTGATAAGGAATAATAATTAAGTATTAATTAAGCATAACAGGAAGTACGTCATAATGAGGCTTAATGAATATCGTTATCGTTGTCGGATCAGATCTGGCACCAGAATAATTCGTCAATATCGGATCAGGCCATTGCCCCAAATCCTCTGTCAAGGCTCGATCATCAGTAATGATTCAGGCCTGTATCAGGACTGGTCCATGTTCCAACTCTTGGGCGTGTAGTTCTACAACAAATTGTCAGGCAAAGAGTTAAAGTAGATCTATAAGTTGTGTTCTCTGGTTAATAGATCTAACTGAAGATGACAATTCTCTCCTTTTTGTTTGCACTTTTATGCTTACAAATAAGTCATGGTAAGTCCTTGTCATTTTAAATTTGGCTCAGTAGATTCTACTAAAATATAAGTATCTATATAGATCTACCTAGATTTGTTTAATTTTATTATTGTATAGGAAAGACCTATAATAATTCTGCTACTAGTTTTTACTTTGGAGTAATGAGAATGATATATAATGATGAATATTTTGCAATTTCAACTTTATCTCCTCTCAATATCAAATTTAATATCAGGGCTGACTCACTAAATTTTTTTCGTAATGGAATAGTAACGAAGAATAGACCAAATTCATATTATTCCTCAACATTAGCAACACGTTCCAGCTCTTTTGCTGATCGATTTAGAGGAATTCATGTTACAAGTGATCAACCAATAAATGTACTATTTCGTTCACACACTTTGGAGTATCTCATTTTACCATATCATGAGTACCCAGGAGTCAGTCAGTATGAATATTATGCTGTTTCTACTAGTAGTTACCGTAACACATCTCTTAGTCAAGTTCTTCTTGTTGGTTGCATTAATAATACTGTCATTAATATTATACCAACAGTTGATCTCTTCATTCCTATTGATGTACAGAAGAGTGGCAGTGATGATATATTAGTAACTAAAGGTAACTCTCATACTATTACACTACATGAGGGACAGACTCTATTGCTGGGTAAAGGGAATGGAAGTGATATATCAGGAACACACTTTATTTCTAATAAACCACTGACTGTTATTACTGGTCATCAGTGTGGCAGTACTCCTGACATGATAGAGCACTTTCATTGTAATGAGATGCAGTTACAAATTCTTCCAACAATAACTTGGGGTAAAAAGTTTATTCTAACAAACTTTCGTAATACCGTTGACAAATCACTATATTCTTCTATTGTAAAGACAGTCACTTCACAAGCCAACACTAGTATAACAATATACTGTAATGGAACCACTAACACTACAAGATACTCTACCAATGGTGCAATTGGTACATATCAGTATAACATAACTGAATATTGTTACATGGAAGCTGATAAACCAATATTTGTTGTCCTGTTTCCTCACTCATATTTCTATTATTATACTACTATGGTATTGATACCACCAATTGAACAATATCTTCAAGAGGTTAATTTTTATTGGGTTCCCCTTTATTATTATTATTCAAAGCTTGTTATTACAGCATCAGTTGAAGGATTCTCTCCTACAGCTATTCTACATAATGGACTAGCAACAGTAAACTGGACAGCCGTATATGATTCTTCAAGGAACATTGTGGCATATGGAACTGAAATTAAAATTAATCCATCTACTAATCATTCAGTAATTCATACTGATAGAATTGGGAAATTATCTGTTCAAATACAGGGCTATGACTACATAGCTGATATCTATGGACGACCAGCAGTAGTTTTATTAGAACCAAGTAAGACGTGTATTCACTTTAAATACATGTACATTTATTTTTGTTAGATGTGATTCCAGTTTGTAATTTTTCTTGTGGTAATGGTAACTGTGTTGCCGATAACTTGTGTCAATGCTTTGATGGTTGGACTGGAGATCAGTGTGATGAAGGTATGGATTAATTTTACTTGCATTGTGTAACAGTATCATATTGCATAAATATTATGTAGTATTATGTAGTCCAGTATGTGGTAATGGATATTGTGTACCAACTAACAGTTGTGTATGTAATCCTGGTTGGACTGGAGACAGATGTAGAATAGGTTAGTTTACCCAATTATGCATGTATGTATGCATCTTATACTTATTATTACTTTAATAGATATTGATGAATGTAGTCTTGATGTGTGTAATCAAATATGCATAAATACTCAAGGATCATATACTTGTGAGTGTAACCTTGGATATCAGTTTATAAATAACAATTCAACTTGTGAAGGTAAAATAATTAAATACATTGTTACTCGAACTTTTAATATGATGTACATGTTTACACAGATATTAATGAATGTGAGACTGTTGATCACAATTGTACACAAACTTGCAGTAATACAGTTGGATCATACACCTGTTCTTGTAGAGCTGGATATAAAGATAATGGATATGGGAATTGTACAGGTAAGAACTATCACTGAAACAATACTGCTTGAAAAAGAATATATGTTATTTGATATTCCTTCCAAGAAGCCTTGTTCTTTATTTTATCTAATCATAGTATTCTTTGCCAATCAATTGTAATAACCAAAAGGCAGTCCTTTCAGAATTAGATTTTTAAGACTAATGGTAAACATGTTATGTGACTCCTTTGTAGTATGCCCACCTACCCACAATCTAATCACTGTTGTCTTTGTAGTGTTGTTACTCAGTATTCCTTTCCCATACATATACATACAGATATTGATGAATGTTCAATGGGTACCAGTGGCTGTCAACAACTCTGTTTTAACACTAATGGAAGCTATTACTGTCAATGTAATACTGGATACAAACTAATGAATGATAATTCATCTTGTGATGGTATGTACAGTCACTGTATATTGTGTGTATTGTGATACAATCTTCATTTAGATATTAATGAATGCATTGAGGATCCTGGAGTATGTCCTTTAAGAAGTAACTGTATTAATACATTAGGGAGCTATCAGTGTAACTGTATTGATGGATATCAAATGAACAACACTGGAATGTGCATAGGTATGATATAATTCCTACTATTGTAATGCATTTCCATTGTATTATAGATATTGATGAATGTGTTACTGGTACTCACAGTTGTC
>NW_003548514.1:6356-8843 GCF_000090795.2 Amphimedon queenslandica | reverse complement strand
CTTTAGTCTCTCTCTCTTGCAGAGATACAATAGTGGGTCTTTCCTCTACAACAGTTTGAGAACTATCCCACCGCTGCCACCAAAAAAATGTAACAGACGCTCCAACTATCTGTTAACCAAACTTTATTCTTAATCAACACGAGACTCAACTGAGCTCAAAAACCAACTAACAAAAACTCACACTAACACACAACTAAAACACAACACACTTATATAGATCTTATAAATGTCCAGAAGGTTCTATAACATACCAGAATACTTTACATGATTGTTCTAGAATATACTTAAATAAACACATAATATATAATTACAATAGTACACAGAGAGTTCCGGATCCATTTAGAAACAACTTCTTACAGGGAGGGAGGGATGGAGGGAGGGAGGGAGGGAGAGAGGGAGGGAGGGAGAGACGGAGAGAGGGAGGGAGGGAAAGATGGAGGGAGGGAGGGAGGGAGGGAGGGAGAGACGGAGAGACGGAGAGATGGAGGGAGGGAGAGATGGAGAGACAGAGGGAGGGAGGGAGGGAGGGAGGGAGAGAGGGAGGGAGGGAGGGACGGAGAGAGGGACAGAGGGAGGGAAGGAGGGAGACAGACAGACAGAAAATTTACTGGTGAATTTAGTATTTTCACAAAATCATGAAAATTTAACACTACAAATATTATTTTGTATCAATACAATAAGCTACTTCATGGTAAAGATTCACACTAGCAACATGACATCAAATTTGTAATAAAATGTGTGGCCAATGTATTGCAATGTAATGTATTGTACACATGTATTGTTGAATTTCTACATTAATAAAACAAATAAAACACACTCTAAACTAAAAGTAATTATACACAAATATCAAAAGATCATACTACTTGTACATGTATTATGTACATGTTTACACATAATTCAAATACATGTACTATACATGTAATTCATGATGGCACAGTATACTCCTCACAAAAATGTGTACAACAAAATTTTATCACATTAAAAATTACAACATGCAAGGGAAACTAATACATAAACAATATTGGAATATCACACAAATAAATATAAAGAAAAACATGTAATGGAACTGGTTTATTATCAACTAGCATGTACTACATTACATCATGTTGTAATAATGTGAGTATCATTCAATATACAACTCACATTATCTCTTGAGTCAATAGCAGCTCCATTACTGAGTAACCACTGGACAGCATCACTCCTGTTCATTCTAGCTGCTGCATGTAACGGAGTCCTGTTAAACTATAAGAAATAAACACAACAAATGAAGTACATACAAAATGATAAATTAAATCAATTTTATTACACCATTATTATACAGTTCTTATAAAATCACAGTATTTTCAACCAGTAACTAATAATGCAAGCATAATATTCAATGACTGAATAATTAGTTATAATGTATGGTATATAACTACAATGTATTTTATACCAACATTGTTATGTTGTGTGCTATCCTTCACAATAGAAATCTATAAAATAAATTGTTTCTTCATAAAATGCAATAAAGATAATAAGGACTGATCCTTGTATAAACACACACCACCAGAAAGAAGGGACTATGAGTGTCATCAATAGGATACTGTGTTTGAGGAACATACCGTATTTCCTCATGGAAACACCTACTCCCAATAAATGCCCGTACCTGTATAAACACCTAGAGACAGCATAAAACATTGACAATAAATGCCCATGCTTGTTTAGATGCCTATGCCACACCCACTTTCCCCACGTGGTTACTAGCACACACTACAGGCAACATAGCAGTTGTAGCTGAGAAGGAAGCTCATAGAAGAAGACTCCTCGGCAATGAATTTAAATGTCTATCCTCATATAAACACCTACTTCATTTAAACACCCAGCAAACGGGTCTCTATAAGAATAAATGCCTAGGTGCTTCCATGAGGAAATACGGTAATTATACAATATTAATATAATAAACTGATTAATAACTAAACTGCAGGTACTTTTACATTATACAAGTCATACTAATACACTAGTCACTACATCATATACTTACTTCACTGGGACTCTGAAAATTGATATCTGCCCCATTAGAGAGGGCAGACCTCATTCCTTCAATATTTCCATCTTGAGCAGCATCAAACAACTGTTGGTTCTACAGTATTAACAAGTGAATGAGTGTATTATTAACAGTTATTATAATAGTAATATTAATCACTCCTATGTCTCATTATCACATAATCTCATTCAAACACAAAATCCACAGAATATGTAACCAGTGACAATAACCGACCATAAACAACACATAAACAATACATGTACACATAAAAACAACTTTTAATGGAAAAATACACAAACAACTGAGCCATTCATTTACATGTACTTGTATAACATATGAGAGTATTCATTGACAGTGAGAAATTTTGAAGAAATTCTCAACCAATTAAATTTTGGCAACTTCATTAACTCTTAACACGTGGCAGCTATTAATTGACAATAATTTGTGAGTTTCAATTTGGAGTA
>NW_003548514.1:4666-5945 GCF_000090795.2 Amphimedon queenslandica | reverse complement strand
ATCCTGCAATACAGTACATGTACATGTATATCCTTATAAGGAAAGAGAGTGTCCCTCCCTCTACAAAGAGTGTGTCTGGTGTATTAGTATACATTGAATCATTGAGTATCTATGACTGGACACATAAGTAGGACTAGGACTAGGGTAGTAGGAGGAGGAACACCTAGTGACAATATTACATAAATACTCAGTGGAAGAGATACAAACTACTACACTACTAGATGAGGGTCCCATTACTGACATTGTTATGATAACACATTATACTATCTACAATACACTGGACTAATGTTTACTGGTATTCCTAATTTAGTGGATTTCATGCATCATCTAACACAATTTGTAAATAATTAAATTCCAGGAAATTCAATTATGCTTAGTATAATTAATCCTGGCCCAAAAGGGAGGTTTCAATCTTCATAATACTGTATACACCATAATTATATTTCTTGGAGATTAAATTTTTTGCGATTTTTGCATTTTGGAAAAATTCACATAAATTAAAATTTGCCAAATAGCATGCTCATTGTATACAAGTAGTAGGTGTGATAAATTTGTAATTAGTAATTACATTAAAATTGTAAAATTTTATGGCGTATACAGTAAACATGAGGTTATTCAATGTTGGCTAAACTTTTCATTATTTTATTTAAAATTAAAATTCACCAAAAAATATGGTTGAAAAAATTTGCGAATAATATGCAAAATGCAAGATGTGGCTAGGTAAACGCAATTTTTTGCAAATTTTAATTTAGCAACAAAGCAAAAACGCAAAAGTTAGGAAAACATTTACCAAAAAAATTAACTTGTTTTAATGGAGTGATAATAATAAAATTAAACCATTCAATGATAAACTTCACAAGACCTATAAACCCCAGTCTATGGTATAGTGTAATGTCTTAAGGTATATGTACATGTACATGAACATGGAGTTGGTTGATACTGTATAGCAGGAAATTGTCATTGTCAAAAATTTTCGTTGTCTTTCCAAGCTGGTTTTATAAGATATTTTCATTGATTTTACTTTTATTTTGCCTTGTTAATCTATCATAAATTTGTCACTGTCACGCCCCTAAATTAGTGCCACATGTATTAGAGGTGGGAGATACCAGAAATTTTGAATTGATACCGATACCAAGTAGTCTGAGTATCATCAGTATCGATGGTCAATGGTATCGAGTACTAAATGAGTAGTCAGCTACTGCGCATGTGCAATTAAGTTATAACTAGTTATTAGTAAAAATTAAAGGAACTGAGCCACCGTTTTTGTAATTATGAAAGA
>NW_003548514.1:0-3770 GCF_000090795.2 Amphimedon queenslandica | reverse complement strand
TTATGTTTGCCTGAGATTGTGGTAACATTTGAGCATGAATGATATTAGTTTACAACTAATACATGTACAAATGTATGTGTCTATGGAAACAGTAAACCATATGCAAACTATAGCAAACTCAAACTCAACTTAAACATGTCAATTTATTGCTGGCCAGTCCTGTATGCTTAGGGTAACTTATACAGTAAAGGTGGGACTCCTCCCTTTCCCTGTATCCTCCTGACCTTATACCTTCCCCACAAGTGATAATAACATGCCGGTAATTTTCGTGGATCCTATACGTATTTAGCGAAATCTCCTAAAATTTCATTTCTCAGATTTAAATTTTATGAATTCTACCACATGTGTCAGCAGGTACTGTATTAAATTGATTTTTGAGGATTTTATTCAGAAGGAATCCGCAAAATTTGCAACCCACAAAAATTACTGGTTATACGGCAGTGTATAGTGGGTAATATATAAAGGAGAGACTGTATACTGAGGGTATCCCGCTCCAGATCAAACACTCATCAACAGTACACATTACATTATCTTCACTAACACTGACACAATGTACATGTATATACCGTAAATGTTCAAATAAAGGCTGGGCTTGAATAAACGCCTGGTACTAAGAATCTTCAAGTATAGATACGCATATTTAACTCAATATAAGTACCACAGTTTTTAGAGTATCCCAAATGGCCTAACTTGTTAAGCTAAGTTCATTGAACCTGGAGGTCTGGGTTCGAATCCCAGTTTTCCTTTTTCTTTTTTCATTTTAAGCAATTTTTTTTGTCCTGGAAAGAAATAAACGCCCGGGCTTTTATTTGAACATTTATGGTACTCCACAATACATTAATCATATCCTCTACTGATATACTACATAACGCTTACTGGACTTCCATAATAATCCATTTCTCGTTAGTGCACTATTAAGACGTTTCTTGAGATGAGAAGTAAAAAAAGCACAAAACAGTTAGCAGCAGGACTGCAGGAGCAGCTTGATCACAGTGCGTCTTTCTAAAAGCGATAGGGCGTGTCTACCAATAATCATATAGGGGCGCGTCTACCCTAACCACGTGTACACACGTGTCCTAAGTGTCATTCAGACATTCACTAATCACTATTGACGCACCCATTGACTCTTGATGGTTCAGATAGAGTTTAACGAGGGAAGTGGTACCTTTCCTTATTTCATAATCCTTCTCTACGGGATATTCCTACTAGTTATAACTTACTTCCTTTGGCCTAAGAGCAATAAAAGTGAATTGAATTGGTACTGTATTGTGGGCTTTAATTAGAATATTAATGTCATTGTTAGGAGATGACAGAGGGAGTGAGTGCCAGTGTGGGCCATGTTGTCAGAAAAGAAATAAAGTGGTGAAAGGACTGACTGTAGATAAGCTATTTAAAATAATATGGTAATTATTAATGATGTCATTTATCTCAATTACCGTATAGACCCCTTTAGGCGAGAATTAGTTTGTGATACCGTATATACAAAGAAATAATATTGAACGGATTTTTGTCCGCCATGTTTTACGTCAAAGTTATGCAGAGTTCCAATGGCTGATGTGCAAAGTAGAGCTGTTTTGCCAATAAAACTTTTGTTGTGCTGAACTCAGGACTATAAGAGGCTTCATATCAACTGTTCTTTACTATAGCAAGATATTTTGAAGACTTAAGAAGTCTGGGAGAGCCAGAACGATCAGTTCTTGACTCTCTGTCACAGCCCAAAGAGGAAAGCAGGCTCATACAACAAGAGTATTGCACTATACTTCCTAGGTTGGCTCTCTTGGCATCTTTCTTGACTCTAGAATAGTTTTTAGCTTCAAAATGTAGTGACTAAGATCTCCAGGACACAGAAAGCACTTGCTGCTTGACGTAAAACATGGCGGCCAATTATTGTATGTGGGCGTATACCGTAACTGAGATATAATGATATTCATTGCAAAATTAATGATATTCACAAGCTGCTACTTCTCGCCGAAAGGGGTCTATAGCAAAAAATTTTTTGGCCTAAAATTTGCGTGGATTTTGCTTTTTTTCAAAATTCACTGACAATAAAATCTGCAAAATATGATTCAATACGTGTTAAAAATGGCTGAAAAGTAGAAAACTGCAAAAATTAAAGCGACAACATTGATTTTTTGAAATGATTTGTGAAATTTTGGCCACGAAAATTTTCCACTATACAGTATTGCATTAGTATGGGTCATGCACTGTAATTATTGTCAGTAATTATAAGTTAGTCTCTTGTTTGTTTGTTAGTTATTTAGTATTATTGGTGTGCAGGTTGTTCTTATTTTGGTTGATTTATTGGGCAGTGACACAAAGAGCCAGTTGGTGAATCTGAAGAATGGGATCCATTAAAAATACTAGGGATTGACAGGGTATGGAGTATCATAATATCCAGCTGTGTTTAATGGATCAGTTCTTTAGGGAGCTACTGTGTCTCAGATCAAGAAGCAGTACAGGCTATTATGTGTGACCCATCATCCTGATAAAGGAGGGGACCCTGAGGTATTCACTAAAATAGCTAAAGCTTATGAAGCATAAGTCCCTCCATAAAGAGACTGGGATGCACACATTGTCACTTGTATGTGTTTAAAGTAATGATTGGGTCTGTCTTGTTTGATGTAGTTTGACTCAAGAGGAGGCTAGGGAGAACTGGGAGAAGTATTGTAACCCTGATGGACCTAGAGCTGCTTCATTTGGTATAGCACTGCTCTCTTGGATTGTTGACAAGAATAACTAGTTATGGTAGGTGTGGTCACTTTAATTACTAATTATTAATAGTTATTAATAGGTTCTAGGTGCGTATGTGTTGGTATTTAATTATTGGACTCTTTATCATTGTTGTAAGTTATCATTAATGTTGTCATGGTTACGGTTATGCCCCGCTCCTCAGGGTAGTTGGTGGTATAAATCAGTGAAGTATGGTAGCACTAATATATTAATTCAGACGAGTAAACTGTACTTCCACCTCTGCCCAGAGCCAAGACAATGCCTGTACTAAGTGAGAATGAATTAATAATTGATAATGACACATGTACTGGTACACAGGAGTGCTGATGATCCTAGCTACAGCAGTTGAGTTCTCTCCCAGTAATCAGGCCGGAGTGAAGAACAGACCCAGTGATGATATATTCTGTACTTGAATGAGCTGGTGAAGGAACTAGAACACACCACGAGAGTGGACACCAGAGAGCAACCATTCTGTCAGACCTATGTATAGCTCAATCAAGACTGCTTATACATGCCTAGTTTAAGTGGATACCATTACAAGGCCCTGGACTGAAACAATGTACAAATGACATGACATGTAATTTTAGATTTTTTATGAATTTTTGAAGTTGCTCAAAAATTGGGTCAAAGTCCCTGTACTATCAGGGGTGTTGGCCAAATTTCACCAAAAATGTCAAGTAGAAAATTCTCAATTTTTATAACATTTTCCAATGCACATACATGAACTTATGTTGTGTATAAACCCTGAGCTGATTCCGATCAAGATTTGATTTTTTATGAATTTTTTTAATTGCTCTAAAGCCAGTTCATGAATTGCTTGATGTGGAAAATTTTTTAATATAGCCAAACTCCCAAATGCTTCTTGTCACAGCTCGCAAGAATTTTTCAAAATATTTTACTTAGAGACTAGCTGAATAACAAAGAACTCTCTTTCAAATAAGGCCAACTGGCTGTATATATGCACAAATTATTAATAATTAGTTAATTAATTAATATACATTAATGGTAATAATCCAGTTTCTGTACAGTTCCATGACACT
>NW_003548513.1:7306-8843 GCF_000090795.2 Amphimedon queenslandica | reverse complement strand
TCATTATCTATAGTATATTTCACTTTGTTCTGTTTATGATTATTTTTATTGTGTATCCATTCCTTGATGTCACTGCAGCTTTCAATTACATGTATTTCTAATATCTTGCACTTATACCCAATGGTACTCCTTTATTTTTTTGTTTTGCACCATCAGGTTACACCTTTAGCTAAAATGAGCTCTTGTACCAGTGGCAGCTGAATCAGATACTTAAATTAAAAATAAATTATAGTTACAACTGGATTTTTTTACCAATTTTTAAAGTTGTTCCACCAAAGTCAATGTGGTCATTGGCCATTTTGCCAAAAAAATGAAAATGAGTGAATTCTCAATTTTTATATTTTATACATGTACTTATGCTGTGTAGAAAGTTGGAGCCAATTTCAATCAAAACTGGATTTTTAGGAATTATTAAAGTTGCTCCAAAATCGGACCAAAGTCCTTGTAGCATTATAGAGAACATGAGTGGTTATGTCTGTCCTAATTGTGGACATCATTCAAACATGTTTGGTAAAGTAGGAGGAGCTGACAAACTGTCTAAAGATGTGGGTGTGGACATAATAGGTTACTAACTTACTTATGCATGATCATTTTTCTGTACTGAATTTATTCCTTTTTGTCCTCTCCCTTCTCTTTTTCTTCCTCTCTTTTCCTTCCCTATCCCCCCTCTCTTTGCTCTAAATTAAGTGATGCGTGAGTTGATTTTCTGTGCATGGTTTATTAAGCCCACGTGATCTCCACGCAATACTCAATGTTCAAACGGAATTGAAATCCGCTGTACCACTTGGATCACAATTGCATGCTCCGTAAACTGTATAATACATATACAGTAGTATGGAGAGGAGTTTACGGAACACGCAATGATCCAAGTGGAGTGAAAAGGGCAATATAGTGAGCTGAGTACAGCTGACCATGACTTTCACGGAAGTAATCAATAGGGGGTGCGGCTATGACTGTCCGCGCGCGCCATGTTGGGTGGCAACATAGATATACTTTTTAGTATAAGCCTTCAACTGCTCATTGTCCTTGAATTTTTAATTATTTGTTCCTTTCTGTCAATTTAAGTTGTAAAATCCGTTATTATTATTATTATTATTATTATTACAAACAATAGATATACATGGCGGACAAAAATCCGTTCAATATTATTTCTTTGTATATACGGTATCACAAACTAATTCTCGCCTAAAGGGGTCTATATATCTCTCCTGGGTGACTTGAATAGTCGCGGTTACTCTACTTCTTTTGAATCTATTGAGATTGGTTCTCTTCAGTGGCCATTTCCAACCTGCCACTGTATCATCTCTCCATTCGATATTAAACCATCTACATCGCCGTACTATATCCAAACTCCTCCTCACACTATCAAAGTCTGCTATCACCAGCTCACAAATAATATTCAATTGCCGTAAGCCAACCGAGTGGAGTACATCTCATCCCAATGCACCTCAACTCTCTTAACTGTGTATAATACAAGTAAACAAAAAACATTAAAAATGGGAAAATAGTAGGATTGAATGGGGAAAAAAGTAAGGAA
>NW_003548513.1:0-3254 GCF_000090795.2 Amphimedon queenslandica | reverse complement strand
ATGGTCTCTAAGGGTAGACTTTGGTACCCCAAACTTCTGAGAAGCAGCTAAAACTGACGTTTTCTTCTCTTTAATAGCTGATATAGCAGCAATAAGGCCTTCTTTAGAGTAAGTCTGGGGTCTTTTTCTCTTATAATTTCTGACCATAGCCAACCATAGCCAACAGCCAAACAGCACGAGGACTCTATCTGACCACACCTAGTGCTGCACAGTCCAGCCCCTCCCCTTTGCATTGAGCAAGCAAAAAATAATGATAAAAACCTTAAAAGGTATTTGGTAAAACGATAAATCCCATAAAATTGTTTATAATGTTCCTGGATATATGCAAAAAATTGTTTTGAGTAGCCTCAGTACAAATAAACTAATCAAATTTACTGTAAACAGATTTTTTTGAATTGCTTTTTTTGGTCCGCGAGGAAAATCTGGTTAGTGTTAACTATCTATCTGATTGCATCACATCAAAAACTAATTTGAGCTCTGCTAGTGACCTAATTAAGCCATTAATGCATAAGAAAGTTGCCTTGAAGCCGAGTTTGAAGCTGAACTTTGGTCTTTTCAGAAAATTAACGAAATTACCCCATAACCGGAAATGCCCCGCCCTACGTTATATATATTTGTATGTCCACACTTACATTTCTTCTATACATGTTGTATTGGAGAAATAACAAGCCTTAGCAACCACCCGCCCACGCTCCTTTACGTGAGTGGGTGTGGTCACGGCTAACAAAATGGCGGCTTACACATGGGACAAAGTTAAGAGCTTTCTAACAGCAAGAGAACATAAAGATACTGTTTAAAAACTTCTCTAGAAGCATTTGAAGGTAGAGAGAACCTCTATAAGTCTTAATAATGACCAAGTTGTACTTGCAAAGTGGTGAAATCAATTATAGGAATATTTTTTACACTGTTACGCTTGTTTTGTAGATTGACTAATTAAATTCATGTCAGCAAGGAGTACACAATGAGTCGTGGTGCATGGTGGGCTAGCTGGTAACAACGCCAGGTCAATGAATCTAATTGACTGAGATGTCGACGAGGATGTCGAGCAAGAAGGTCACGAAGCTAGTGTCGTTAGAGGACAAGTGTTGGGATGCATTTGAGAATAAAGATTATGAAAAGGCTGTTTGCTTACTACCATTAGTGAAGAAACCAAAAGATTTGGCTAGGGGTATACTGGAGGTATATAATGCTAGTTTAATTCATTTGTCTTCACAAAATGGCTGGTTACATGTTACAAAAGACCTCATCACTAAATATCACTGTAATCCACACGAAAGAGATAGTAAGCGTCAGACTTGTTTTCATTATGCTGCAGCAAGTAATCATGTTCATCTGATGAGATATCTCATTGATGAGTGTCACTGTAATCCAATGGCTGTTGACAGGGATGGGTGGACACCTCTTCACCTTGCTGCTTACAGTGGTAAATCTGCTGCTGTTGAATATTTACTATCAACTGGTAAATGTGATCCATTGGCTAAAAGCAATGGTGGGGACACACCATTTAAACTAGCTAAGGGGAGAGGTAACACTGATACCCTTTCTGTCATGAAGAAGTTTGGTGATATAAAATCATCTCATCCAATTGATTCTTATGTTAATGTCCTCCTTGTGGGTAATCCTGGAGCTGGTAAAAGTACTCTTAGTCATGTCATCAATGACACAGCTAGTTTTACTCTTCTTGGTTCCTTTAGAAATGTTGGAGGGGTAGTGCCCTGTACTGCTGGCATCATTCCTCATAAACTACAACATAGGACACTGGGTAACATCATTCTTCATGATTTTGCTGGGCATTCCGAATACTACTCCAGTCACAGTGCTGTCATTGAGAATCTGTTACAAGGTTCTGGTGGTGTGTTCCTGATAGTAGTCAATATATTGGAGAAGGAACCAATCAAACAGCTTCATCAGTGGCTAACAGTTGTGAGAAATGAAGCACAGAAAGCTCTTAATCAATGCCATGTTATTGTAATAGTCAGTCATGTAGATGAGGTAAGTAATCCTGTTGAAAGGAGAAAAAGAAAGGAAGAAATACAGAATATTATTGTAAGGGAAAGGTGTGATAGTATCTTCTTAGATTGTCGTAAGCTTGGTGGGAGTGGTATGGATTCATTCTTTAATAAGTTGTCTAGTACCTGTGAGTCCATTCGTAGTACAAGTGGAAGGAATTTGAGTCTTTATTGTCACATGATGTATGGTCTACTGGAGGAAAGGAAAAAGAATATACTGACCCTATCTGGTGTAATGTCTGCTGGTAAAGACAGTGATGATTACTTTATACCAAATAAGAGAGAAGATGTCTTGGATGTTCTTCATTCGTTGCACTCAATTGGTTTGATCAATGTTCTTAAAAGTGAAGACAAGGTATGGGTTGTTGTGAATAAAGGTATACTACTAACTGAGGTGGATGGGATTCTCTTTGCTCCAGAGACATTTGAAGAACACGTTGACATTGCTAGCAATACTGGTATTGTTAGAGTGTCTGGTCTGACTAGACTCTTCTCTAAATATGATCCTGACATGTTGATTCGTTTTCTAAAGAACATGGAACTCTGTGAAGAAATTAATCCATCTTTCCTAAGAATGACAAACCTCCATCAGTTAGCAGTGGAAGAGGAGGAGGAGGGAGGGAGAGAAAGAAGAGGAGAAAGGTTGTTGCACTTTCCATGTCTTTTGTCTACTGATAGACCTGATGAGATGACTAGTCAAGTGTACCAGTTCGGTTGGTGTCTACAGTGTACTAGTAAACATCATTTCTTTCCTCCTCGATACTTCCACGTCCTCTCATTACGTCTTGCTTACAAAATGGCTCTACCTCAAGAAGATGACCAGTTAATGCGATGCTGTACATTTTGGAAGAATGGACTTTATTGGTCTAATAGTCATGGTGTAGGATCACTGGTAGAGATTGTGGACGAGAGCCAGTGTGTACTAGTAATGATGTCCTGTGAGAAAGGTTACAGAGACAATATGGTGTCTCTAAGAAGAGATGTGATAGGAAAGGTAATGAGTGTTTATAAAGAATCCTGTCCCAGTCTAGAGGTAAAAGAGTTAGTTATTGATCCTAAAGAACTAGCCTATCCTGTGAATACACCAAGAGAAAGGACAGTGTATAGTGTAAAAGATGTGATGTCTGCTATTGTCAAGAGGAAAGAGTTTTTAGTAAATGCTACTGGTACTAGATGTACAAGATTGAAGGAGATCCTAACTGATGAATCATTATCAGATATTAGCAACTTGTCACTATTAGGAGG